>NC_091670.1:36044500-36345083 GCF_042453785.1 Malus domestica | reverse complement strand
TTCACCTTTTCAAAACGTTTTTCTTGTTTTACCTTGCTTTCGTGCCAATGGAAAAAATACTTCCTAATCAAACTCTTTTCCCAACCTTCATATGCATGTTGTCGGACCCACTGTATGTGAGATAGTTGGAAAAATACTTCGGTTCTGTAGTATCATCCTTCTCAAATATAGGACTCGTAAAACTCTTGGAAATTTCTTGCTTGACTAGTTATGAAAAATATAATATATTTGGTTGAATGAAATACTAATCCCAGCTGGGAAAAAAATCTTCTGACTGTCATACTAAAGACCCAATAAGTGTTTAACCTAGACAACTGAGATATATCGATAGAAACCACACAGTACTTACTGTCTTCCAAAATCCACATTTGAAAAGTACATAAAAAGAGGAACTCTCCTGTTTCCTTGCTGCATCATTCAGTAGTAGTGTACAACATTGCATAATTCAATCGTACTTAAAATAAGTCTACAGGATGGTCATTGGCAAGACACCAAGTGGAATTTACAAGTTGTCCAGAGAAGGAATACTTACAGCTGAGTTACCTTTGGCATTTACTGCCAAAGCAAAATGGAAGGGTTCGATGCCATGGGATATACTATGTACATTCTGCCATCAGCACCGGCTTGAGCCCATGTTCACTCCTCGAAGCACTCTAGAGGAATCATCCGAGTCACCAATATCACACAAGAAGTTAAAGGTGACAGACTTGGCTGGGAAAGAGACACAATATGCAAATGGCTGTGTTGTTGATGCTGGCGTAAATGAGATAGTTGAACCCAGAGGTAGCTTTAGATGTGAAGTAAAAATAATTTCCAAGTTTGAGGATATTATTTTAGAGTGCTCACCAAAAGAGACTTTTAAGAAGCAGAGTGATGCTATCCAGAATGCTTCTTTGAAAGTTCTGTTATGGTTAAATGCATATTTTGGGGATCCAACTGTGCCTTTAGAGAGACTAAGTACTTCTGCTGATGGCCATAACATTAGATTCGATTCCCAAACCTTTATTAAAACATTTATGCTGTGCCAACATATTCATAATGTTGGGCATAATGAGACTGAAGATGGCAAATTAGCATATTCCAACTCTGTGAATGCGTCATTTGCTCTCCCTGGAATTGAACTTCGTTCTTTAAGTATAGAAGGACCGGATTCTGGTGTTTTTCCATCTATTGGGTCCTTAGCATGTGCGAATTATTCTGTTTCTTTGGTGACTGAAGGAAAACATATGAAAGAACTTTTGGAAAGTAGTGATGACTTTGAGTTTGAGATAGCATCTGGAGCAGTGATTCCACATCTCGAGTCAGTTATCAAACAAATGACTGTTGGTCAATCGGCTTTTTTCAGTATGGATTTGCCACCTCAAGAGTTGGTTTTTGCTGCAGCTGGCAATTCTGCTAGAATGCTTTCGTTATTGTCTTCAGAGACCTGCTATTTGGAGTACACTATAACTTTGTTGGGGGTAACCGAACCACTGGAGGATAGAATGGAGCAGGCTTTTTTCAGCCCTCCGCTTTCAAAACAGCGTGTGGAATATGCAGTGCAAAGCATCAAAAAATCTTGTGCAACTACTTTGGTAAATGAGTTTTTATCATCTTCTGCCTTTACACTGTTTATCAAGCCAAAAAAGTTTACCCCTTTTTATATGACATTAAGTTTCATGTCCTTTGTAATTGGTGCAGGTTGACTTTGGATGTGGCTCTGGTAGTTTGTTGGATTCTTTACTAAACTATCCAACTTCTCTGGAAAAAATTGCTGGTGTTGATATTTCACAAAAGAGTCTTGCCCGTGCGGCAAAGGTCTGCGCATCATAATTCAACTACTGATTTTTTCATTTTGTGTATATAGCTGATTTTTTTTCTTTTTTTTTCTTTCTGCTATTATCTTTTAATTTAAACATTTACAGGAAGAAATGATGTGATAGATATTCCGGGTCCTATACATATAGTTAGTTGCTGGTGATTTTGTCACCAGAAAACTCAGTGGGTGACATCTTGCCTTGCCAGTAGACATGTGATGCACTTTGTTAAGACTGAGTTTGTTCTAATTTATGGTTGCGAGCATTAATAGTGGTTTTATCTAATTTTAAAGAATCCTTTGTTTGGATGAACCTTATCCGTGTGTATGCTTGATTGCTTGGTCATGGTGGGTACAAGAAACGAAATAGAACTGTTTCTTCCTTGTGTATAAATGTGCTGATTGAGATGTTGTTCTTTGTGTTTGCCGTAAAGTTTGTTTAGTTAAACAATTGCCTTGGCCATGAATCTTAATTTTCTGCTAATAGTGCAGATACTTCATTCCAAGTTAAACTCAAATTCAGATGCCAGTACGTCAGCCATGAAATCAGCAATTCTTTATGATGGTTCAATTACAAATTTTGATTCCCGGTTGAGTGGATTTGATAGTGGCACTTGCTTAGAGGTAATTTCTAACATATTTTTATTTTAAACCCGTCTTTAGAAAGTTCTGCCACATAAAACCTGTAAATATTCCTGTTTGCACAGAAATGAAGTGCCCCCGTTTTACTGTAATTGGTTTATGATGTTGCTTACTCTGATTGGAAATCATAGGTAATAGAGCATATGGAGGAAGATCAAGCATCTGAGTTTGGCAACGTGGTACTAAGTTTATTTTGTCCAAGGGTTCTTATTGTCTCTACTCCAAACTATGAATACAATGTGATACTCCAGAAATCCAATTTGTCAAGCCAAGAAGATGACCCAGAGGACAAAAGTCAAGCACAATGTAAATTTCGTAACCATGACCACAAGTTCGAGTGGACAAGAGAGCAGTTCAATTGCTGGGCAACTGAATTGGCTGCGAGGCACAATTACAGTGTTGAGTTCAGTGGAGTTGGAGGTTCCGGTGATACAGAACCAGGTTTTGCTTCCCAGATTGCTGTCTTTAGACATGAACTCGTAACTAAAGAAGTCGCTTTTCCAGAGGTTTCAGGTTTGGAACAACCTTACCAAGCTATATGGGAATGGAACAGCAGAGATAGGCCAAGGTCTGCTATCTGACGAACTGAGATATTTATGCAGCATTTCCGAACCAATGAAATGGAGGTTTATTTTGACATGGAACTGGATTCGGTGGATCTGCTGACTGAAAACCGGGTTTTGAAGGCGGGGATCCCTACCTCCGGGAGATGATCTGTTGTGCTAGGATAGCACCAAAACCGTTGGAACCAACTCAAGCTAACCCACAGGAAATTTATCAAATGAAAATGCAAGAACAAAATATAAAAAAACACCAAGATTTTAACGAGGTTACTCAACAGTCAGTGTAACTGGAGTACGTCCTCGGAGCAGTAGGAGCTCACCCAATAATCCACTATCAACCAAATGGGAGTTTACAAAGTGTTGGCAATCTCACAACCCAAATAACCCAATACACCCAATAACTCTCACTCACCAAAGAAACAAATAGAGAGAGAAATATAGTGAATAATTTCCTCTCTATACAAAACTCAAAGCTAATACACAAATACAACTTTGATTGAGTGAGTACCAACAAAGAAAGAAATCACCTTTCTTTCTTCTCTTTCTGCTCTCAGTTTTCTGCTCTCTGCAGCTCTCTTTGCTCTCTCAAAGATGGACTACAAAACAGAAAATGGTGCACACTCCTTCCTCTCTCTTTCTCACTTCCGTATGCTAACATTCATCCATCATCATCACCCAATAAAAAATTCAAAAACATCATCATGACCATCAACTTTTCTTTTCAACAAACATAATCATGATGCCTCCTCATCATGATGTCTTTCACCTTTTTTATTTTGGTTTGTTTATTAGCCGAAAGTTGTTTTGTTTTGTTGTCCACTTGGCCACAATTCAACAATCTCCACCTTGGCCAAGTTCCGAAAAACGCCATGATAAACCAACCAACACAATTAACACACAACATCACTCCCAAACACTAGCAAGAGAACAACTCATGCCGAGCCAAATGCTCCAAAACTCCAACTGCTCAACGCCTTCTTTATATAGGCAAAATGTGAGCCAAGTTCAAACAGTGAACAAACTTGGCTACACCAACAACCTTAGTCAATATATCAGCGGGGTTGTCTTTAGTTGAAATCTTCTGGAGAATGATTTCCCCTTCACCAACAATTTCACGAACAAAGTGATAACGCACATCTATGTGCTTGGTCCTCGCATGATGAACCTGATACTTAGCCAAATAAATGGCACTCTGACTATCACAATGTACCTCCACCTGCTTCTGATCAACCCCCAAATCTCTAATCAGCCCATGTATCCAAATGGCCTCCTTTATAGCTTCAGCAACTGCCATATATTCAGCCTCTGTAGTAGACAAGGCAAAGACGACTGCAAAATGGACCTCCAACAAACTGGTCCTTTAGCCATAGTAAACACATAGCCTGTAGTAGACTTCCTTCCATCCAGATCACCTGCATAATCTGAATCAACATAACCCACTGCAAAATGACCAATACCAGAGTCATCTCTCTCAAAGCATAAACCAACATCTCGAGTACCATGGAGATATCTCAATATCCACTTAGCTGCTTGCCAGTGCTCTTTACCTGGATTATGCATATATCGACTCACCATGCCAACTGCATGAGCAATATCCGGTCTAGAGCATACCATTGCATACATCAAACTACCAACCAAATTTGCATATGGTATATTTTTCATTTGCAGCTTCTCTTTATCATTTTTAGGACATTGTAGAGAACTCAATTTAAAATGAGGAGCCAAAGGGGTACTAACCGGTTTGGTTGAATCATGAACTCCAAACTTCCGAATCAACTTCTCAAGGTATTGTCTTTGATTCAAATTGACCAAACCCTTCTCTCTATCTCTAGTGATCTTCATGCCAAGGATCTTCTTCGCTTCACCAAGATCCTTCATCTCAAACTCATTCTTCATTTGCTTCTTCAATTTTTCAATCTCTTCAACATTTTTTGAGGCAATCAACATATCATCAACATATATCAACAAATAAATGAAAGACCCATCTTGCAACTTCTTGAAGTACACACAATGATCATATTGACTTCTAGAATAATTTTGGTCTCTCATAAATTTATCAAACCTCAAATACCATTGCCTTGGAGATTGCTTCAAGCCATAAAGCGATTTCTTCAATTTGCAAAACAAATTTTCCTTCCCTTTCACTATATACCCATCTGGTTGACACATATAGATCTCTTCATTCAAATCACCATGTAGGAAAGCCGTCTTCACATCGAGTTGCACAAGCTCAAGATCATATTGTGCAACAAGAGCTAACATAATACGAATTGAGGAGTGCTTCACAACCGGAGAAAAGATTTCATTGTAGTCAATGCCCTCCTTTTGTGCATACCCTTTAGCAACTAATCTTGCTTTAAATCTCACATTGCTTTTCTCATCAGCATCTTCCTTCTTGGCATACATCCATTTGCACCCAATAGTTTTCTTGCCCTTAGGCAATTTAGCTAACTCCCAAGTCTTGTTCTTCAAGAGAGAATTCATCTCATCACCCATGGCATTGCACCACCTATTCTTCTCCTCACTCTCAATAGCTTCCTCAAAATTGGATGGAATCTCTTCAGTGATAATAGGAAGAGCAAAAGCAACATAATCACTATACCGAGCTGGCTTGGTAATTTGTCTCTTTCCTCTGTTCTTAGCAATAGACTCTTGAGGTGAAACTTGCTCTTCAACTTGAATAGAATCTTCAAGTTCAACTTCTTCAACATCCTCATGGTCTCCCACTTCTTCACTTGTAGTGGCTTCAACATCAGCGGAAATAGGATTTGAAGTACCAGAGGCAACTTTCTCAAGCTCCACCTGTTGGACATCTTTCACATTCTTCTCAGAGACTTTGTACATACTTTCTTCGTCAAATGTCACATCTCTACTAATTACCAGTTTCTTCATCTCTGGACACCACAACCTGTAACCTTTGACACCACTACTAAAACCAAGAAAGATAGCCTTTTTGGCTCTAGGATCAAGTTTATTTTCAGTTACATGAAAATAAGCAGGTGAACCAAAAATACGAATATGATTATAATCAGAAGAAGGTTTTCCAGTCCATACCTCCATTGGTGTCTTACCCTGAATAGCAGCTGAAGGTAACCGGTTGATGATGTGACATGCATAATTAACTGCTTCTGCCCAAAATGACTTGCTTAAACCCGACTGAGACAACATACATCTAACCTTCTCAAGCAAGGTTCGATTCAATCTTTCTGCAACTCCATTTTGTTGTGGAGTTCCCTGAACACTAAAATGTCTCACAATTCCTTCTTCTTTGCAAACTTTAAAGAAAGGATCGGATGTGTATTCACCACCATTATCCGATCTCAAAATCTTAATCTTTCTCCCAGTCTGATTCTCAACCATTTTCTTCCAACTCAAGAAAATACTCAATACCTCACTCTTGTGCTTCATAGTGTAAACCCAAGACCTTCTTGAATAATCATCAACAAAGGTCACGAACCAATGTCTACCACTCAAAGAGGGAGTCTTTATAGGACCCCAAACATCCGAATGCACATAATCAAGAATGCCCTTCGTCTGATGTACAGCAGTACCAAACTTCACTCTAGTTTGCTTCCCCAAGACACAATGCTCGCAGAAATCAAGCTTACAAGTCGTGGCACCTTTTAGAAGACCTTTTTTCACAAGCCCTTGTAGAGCTTTCTCACCGGCATGGCCTAATCTCATATGCCACAGTCTAGTAGTATCTGAATCAGATGTGCCCATATTTTTAGAGACTACAAATGCTTCACCTGTCACAGTGCTTCCCTGCAATAAATACAAATGGCCACATCTAGGAGCTTTCATCACAACAAGTGCACCATAAGTAACTTTCAATGTCTGTCCATCTGAATGAAACCTGAAACCCTTGGATTCCAAAGTACCCAAAGAAATAAGATTTTTCTTCAAATTCGGTACATACCGAACACCTGTCAACTCTTTAACCATGCCATCATGCAACTTCAAACGAACTGTACCAATCCCTTTTGTTGTGCAAGGATTGTCATCTCCCATGAACACAACGCCACCATCAAACTCTTTCAAGCTTGAAAACCAATCCTTGTGAGGAGTCATATGATGAGTACAACCCGTATCCAACACCCACTTAGTAGCACAATCAAATGATGAGGAAGTGGTTAAAGCAAAATCAGAAAAATCTGTTTCAACCTCAGCAACATTAGCTTCAGAACTTTCTTTGCCTTTGGTCTTCAATTTAGGACAATCTTTCTTCCAATGACCCTTATTATGACAAAAGGCACATTCATCCTTTTCCAAAGGTTTTCTACCTTTAGAGTTTCCTCTAGGTCGAGACTGTGATTTTTTCCTGCTAGAAGATGACCTCCTCTCCGATGATCTACCTCTAACAAATAAAGCTTTAGAGGTACTATCATGATTTTTATCTCTATGCCTCATTTCATAATTCATCAAGGCATTTGACACATCTTCAAATTTCACTGTTTCTTTACCATGCATAATAGTGGTAACAAAATGCTCATAAGAGTCCGGCAAGGAATTCAACAATATTAAGGCCTTATCTTCATCCTTAATATCCTCATCTAAATTTAACAAGTCGGCAATCAACTTATTAAAAGCATCAATGTGTCTAATCATTTTTGTACCTTCTTTGTATTGGAAGCGGTAGAGCTTTTTCTTCAAGTGTAGCCGGTTCTCTGCACTCTTCGTCATATACTTGTCTTCCAATTTTTGCCACAACACACTTGCTACCGTCTCCCGCATCACAAAATACTTCTGAGTTTTTGCAAGGCACAACCGAATTGAAAAGCAAGCCCACAAATTTAATTTCTCCCATTCCGGCTTCGACATAGCTTCTGGCTTCTCTCCCAAAGCGGTAAGTAGATCTTGTTGAGCCAACACATCTTTGACCTCACATTGCCACATCCCAAAGTTGTTTGTGCCATCAAACTTTTCCACTTCGAACTTTGCATTTTGCACCGTAGTTCTTGCAAACCCGGAGCTGCTTCCAAAAGGATTTTCATCTTGCCCATCTGACATCTTTGGCAACTAGACAGTACCCAAGAGCAACCAGTGCTCTGATACCAATTGTTGTGCTAGGATAGTACCAAAACCGTTGGAACCAACTCAAGCTAACCCACAGGAAATTTATCAAATGAAAATGCAAGAACAAAATATAAAAAAACACCAAGATTTTAACGAGGTTCCTCAACAGTCAGTGTAACTGGAGTACGTCCTCGGAGCAGTAGGAGCTCACCCAATAATCCACTATCAACCAAATGGGAGTTTACAAAGTGTTGGCAATCTCACAACCCAAATAACCCAATACACCCAATAACTCTCACTCACCAAAGAAACAAATAGAGAGAGAAATATAGTGAATAATTTCCTCTCTATACAAAACTCAAAGCTAATACACAAATACAACTTTGATTGAGTGAGTACCAACAAAGAAAGAAATCACCTTTCTTTCTTCTCTTTCTGCTCTCTGCAGCTCTCTTTGCTCTCTCAAAGATGGACTACAAAACAGAAAATGGTGCACACTCCTTCCTCTCTCTTTCTCACTTCCGTATGCTAACATTCATCCATCATCATCACCCAATAAAAAATTCAAAAACATCATCATGACCATCAACTTTTCTTTTCAACAAACATAATCATGATGCCTCCTCATCATGATGTCTTTCACCTTTTTTATTTTGGTTTGTTTATTAGCCGAAAGTTGTTTTGTTTTGTTGTCCACTTGGCCACAATTCAACATGATCTTCCTATGTTTCAGATTTAGAACATCTAAAAAACTTATATGCGAATGGAATAGTATCAACTAGCAATAGGGAGAATAGATTACCACCATAATATGTGCCATTTGACGATTTTGATTTTTTGATATTCGTGGTGGCGGGTGGTAGATCTGGCATTTTGGACTCGATCCGATAACCCGATCCGAACCGATCTGATCTGTTAATATTAGTATTTGGGTGGATGTTTAACAGGTTGGGCCACTAACAGGTGAACTCGTTAAATAACAGGTCATTTTGGGTCAACCCGTTAGCACCGTTAGGACCCATTAGTTGAGGATATTTTAATAATTTCATTAAAGTTTTAACAACAAAAAATAAACTCTATGCAAAAAAATAATAATAATAATTGTTAACGGGTGATCCGTTAGTTTACCGGGTCGGGTTTGGGTGACCCGTTAGCTTAACGGGTCGATTTCAGATAACCTGTTAACTTAACGGGTCGGATTGAATCCGATAAATCCGATCCGTTTACAGGTCTAGCGGGTGGTAAGTTAAATCAAACTTATCAAATGACACATAATGTGGTGGTGATGCTAACCACCAACGGCGAGCAAATCTATTATCAACAATAGGTCAAAGATATACCGCATCATGACACTTAGGTTTTATTTTCTTCCATCTGTGGCCTTATGAGTTTCAGATTTGTATGAGATTCTTATATGATCATATCTATGGCTGTTCAGGTGCACAATGCATTACTTATTCTCATCTCAAATTCTTTTAAGTAATTGCCCGTACAACTCCGATCGCCTTCCCCCCTTTATGTTTGCCCTACTCCGTCGGACAACCAAACTACCCGATTGCGCCAACGGAAAGAAAAATGACGACATAATTTACATTCATCCTTCTCCCACAAAGACTTAATCTTGGGAATAAACTGACCAGAAGTTGCAAGTCGGCAAATATATGACTGATAATCTGACCATATCAGCTCCAGCCGGAGCAGGATGCTGGAACAAAAACACGGCGGCGCCTTTAATTAGTTGTTTAATTAGTTGTAATTTGAGTTTAAATTTTTCTATAAGCTGCTGCTTCAACTTAACTTTCATGGTTTAGTTATTGATATATTTTTTTTTTTAAATTACAGATTCTTTACACGGTTTCTTAAAATATGAAATAAATTAGACAAGGAATAGGAAATGAACAAAGGATTATCTATGAACAAATTTGGATTTAGTGGATGTACATGTATACATTTTGTTTTAACTCAACGCTCTCAGTCTTTTCCGGTATCTAGAATAATGCAAGGTCGGCCGGCCGGCCGGCCGGCGTTTTTTATTGTATGGTTGTTCTTCGTTGAAAGCCATCACTAATTCTACCTTGTCTACAAATAACCAAGTCCATCCAACAATTGCTTCACATCTCCCTCAATCCTTTCCATTTTCCACATCTGCAATAACTAAAATTATACTCTCGCACTGGAAGGTGAAAATTTAAGATGGCAAACCAAATCTTGCTGTTAGCTACTTTCCTAGCCATGACATGTTCTCTGGTTGTTGCTTTTGAGCCTGCTCCACTGCAAGATTTCTGTGTTGCTGACGCTACTAGCTCAGGTTCGTGTCGAAATGTTTAATTATGTTAATTAAGATAAACTTTAATTTCACAATTACGTAACTTTTTGTGTTGGTTTGTCAATTGTAACAGTAACAAGAGTTAATGGGTTACCTTGCTTGGACTCCAAGCTAGCAACAGCTGAGCATTTCTTCTTCAGCGGACTTCACATCCCGGGCAACACCTCAAACCCTGTTGGCGGAAAAGTCACCCCAGTCAATGTGGCTCAGATTCCAGGACTCAACACCCTCGGCATCTCACTCGCTCGCATTGACTACGCACCAATGGGTGTTATCCCTCCCCACACCCATCCTCGCGCCACCGAGATTCTGACGGTCTTAAAAGGCAAGCTCAATGTTGGGTTTGTGACCTCAAACCCCGAGAACAAGCTCATCTCGAAGGTCCTTAAGAAGGGTGATGTGTTTGTTTTCCCTGTTGGACTAGTTCACTATCAGCAAAACCTGGGTTCAGGAACTGCCATTTCTCTATCTTCTTTGAGCAGCCAAAACCCTGGAGTCAACACCATTGCCAATGTTGTTTTTGGGTCCAATCCTGCTATTTCCGAGGATGTTTTGGCCAAGTCTTTCCAAGTGGAACAATCGGTAATTAGGTATCTTCAAGCAAAATTTTAGATGTTTTTCCATGTGGAATTAAATTGGTTTATCATATTTCATATCATTCCTTACTTATACTTGTATTTTTGCAACTTGTGGGTTAGATTTGTAGAAGTGTATACTAAAGTCTCCATGAAATCGAGTGGTCTCGTACGAAATTCTTTGACATCAATCTTGATTTATATCCGATTGCTCCTTATGCTTTGTTTAATTTTTATCAATATTGTTTACTTTATTGTGATATTTCTTAAGTTTTTTAATATACATGGTAAGAAAATGAATGTTTCGACTCTATATTTCATCTTCGGTGCTGTAGCCAGTACTGATTTGTATGGAACATGAAATTTTTGGTGATAATTATCACGTGTATAATATTTTAATAACGGCTCGCTGTCTACTTCCTATTTCATTTTGTAACTTCCTTCTCCCTTTCTGTCTCATTCTATAACTTGCTTCTCCCGTCTGTTTATGAGGTTGTAAATAGAGAAGGGGTATCTGTAATTTCCCTTCTTCCATCCGTCTACGAGACTGTAAAAAGAGAAAGGGGCAGCTATGCACCAGGAGATAAAAACTTTGTCAGAACGATAAGAATGTAAAACGCTGATATGCGTGTTAGCTGGAGATGGACAAAGAATTTGTTGGGGTGAAACAGTAACAAAAAGTTAAACATACATTTTGGATGAACTTTAAAAAATCATTTGTTTATGTAAAGATTTAATATAATAAATCATATGCTTAAAATGATTTAAAACTATTTGGTTTATCATGTGACATTGTGGTTGAGAATTTATTTATTTTTTTGATAGTTGGTGCTGTTTTTTTTTTCTCAATACCACATTCTCTCTATTAACAAAACCTGCACGGCAACCTCAAAAGTGGCTCCTTTTGTTCTTTTCTCCAAACAATTTTCTAAATTTCTTTATCATTTCATGATTCTTGATATTGTTAATAGTATCAATCGTCAAAAATACTATCGCTTTTCTATAGATCATGTGACTTCTGCAACTTTGATTAATTTTTCTAATAAAAAAAATTTGCTTGTAATAGTGTTTGATTTTTTTAATCAGTTTGCGATTTCTTTCAAGGGAAATCAAAAATCTTAGAAACTAAAAATTGTCAACTGGAATTTAAGGATGAAGATCTAATAAGAAAACTGATACCTTTGGTATTGCTCCAACATCTTATATGAATCCAATTAGCTAATATAGAAGCATGCATTCCTCACAAAATATTTAATTTTGGTTAAGCATTCCCACATGATTTTGATCAATCAAATCAAATATGAAATTAAGAAAATTGAAACTTTTCCTTCAATCGGCTCCTTGTTCGAAATCTATCTTCTTTATGAAAATTAGGAGTGAAATAGACATTCGATCTCTTTGACCATATAAAAAACATGATATCTCTTACCATAAAAATGACATGGTATACCAATATCATGCACGCTACATGCATGCTTTCTCATTATTTGCACAATAATGTAAGTTTGTGGGTATTCTCAGGTCCCATACCACATAGTTTTAGAGTCCGGTGACTTTCTCTCTATGTTTCTTGACTTTTGTAGGGTCTGGAGACCCAGAGGACACCTTGGATACGCCACTGAATGTAACAAGACATCCCTAAATGTAAATATATCAGTTAAATTAAAAAATTGTTAATTTGTTTAGTTGTATTCCTCCATTTTTTAGTGTAAAATTGTAAACATATCGTTTATATCAATTTTTTTTTTGTGCCATTGGTAGATTGATGCAAAATGGGAATGCTAGGAAGACTAAATTTAATGACACATAATTTAGTTTGCAAATTTTGTCTTCAAATTTAATCTCCCTAGCATTACTTGATGCAAAATGTTTAGAAACAGGATATCAAAATCCCATGAGTAGCGAAATGGAAGGGTTTTAAGACCCGACCGGAAATCCTATGGACTGAAAAGGATTTTGTTAGGATCATGGATTGATATTAGCATTATGGATCACTATCTTGGGTTAGTCATTAACTATTATTCGGCTTTCTTTTTGTATGTGGGTTATATATTTGTAAATGGTTAATGAATCATGAATCAGGATTTGTTTCACTAATGAAATATTTGTTTTGAAAACAAATGATATTTTATGTTAAATTAATTAAAACTGCAGGAAGAGGGTCGAACTTATACTGGTTAGGACATATTTTTCCAAGGTTCTGAAAAACGCTAGGTGTTAGTCGGGTGGCGGGCTAGCGCCTAGCGCCTAGGCAGCTAGGTGGGCGCCTATGCGGATTTAGGTAAAGTTCTTGTATATCTTACAAATAAGTGCATATTGTCACTTACAAAAAATTAAACTTGTATGAAATCCATGGATAAGATAATAAAAGAATGATAAAATGCAAAAAGAGTATCCAACAAGTCCAAAATTTAAAAACGCATTAAGCATATATGCCATATAACCATAGTGAGGAGTATTGTAATGTATGCTGACACATGTATAACAAGTTCACAATTTAAAACAACATAAAATGCAAAATAGGAGGAAAATAAGGAAATATAGTAATGTAAGATACTTAATCTAAGTTTTTATTTTTTATTTTTTAAATTTCAAAAAAAACAAAAACACCCAGCCGCCTAGAGCCACCCCGATTTTTCCAGCTGTTTTGCTCAAAATCTCCTCAGTTCCAACCAAATTCTCTAATAAGCCAATTACGTGCAATTACGTGCCCGTGGATACTTCGTATACCCCCAGATGTTTTCGCTCACAGGGCAGCAGGCACCACTGGAACCATCATAGACTCAGGCGGTGACATATCGCTACTTAACAATGCTGCTTTCAACGCACTCTGCCCCACCGGAACCATCATAGACTCAGGAGGTGACATATCGCTACTTAACAATGCTGCTTTCAACGCACTGAAAACAGCCTTAACAAACTACTTTCTTCAAAACGGTTATGACTACCATGTGATTGCAGGTCAGTATAACCTTGAGCTGTGCTATTTGAGACCTGGCTTTCAACGCACTCTGCCCCACCGGAACCATCATAGACTCAGGCGGTGACATATCGCTACTTAACAATGCTGCTTTCAACGCACTGAAAACAGCCTTAACAAACTACTTTCTTCAAAACGGTTATGACTACCATGTGATTGCAGGTCAGCATAACCTTGAGCTGTGCTATTTGAGACCTGCCTCCGCGGGCTATCTCCAACTTCCTACACTCACCTTTGTTTTCAGTGATGGTTCGGGTCTTCAAGTTCCGGCTCACAATATGTTTCTACTAGACGGGGACGCCAGAACCAAATACTTTTGCCCGGCAATGCACCGGAGCCCAGACCAAAGTTAAGAAATCATCGTATCATATACGACACCACAAACGGGAAGCTGCATCTTGGCATAGAACTTTGTCATACAGTCTTAGCTAGCAAGCTTTCTCTTTTAACTAACTAACTAACTATAAACTGTTTTGATATTCTAACCGTTGATTGAAGTAATGAGTTGGCACTCCATCTAACCATTAATCCATCTCAGTCAACATCCCCCCTCAATCGTGGCTGGGGTACTCAGCCTAAGATTGGAACAGTGTCGAAGAAAGGCTGGACTGTGCAGACCTTTTGTAAGAACATCGGCAGTTTGATCCTCAGTTGGAATGTACACCACTTCTAGATCTCCTTGTTGAACACGTTCACGCACAAAATGAAAATCCGTGTCAAGATGCTTTATGCGAGAATGAAATACAGGATTCGCAGTAAGAGCTATGGCAGACATATTATCGCAATGAATTGTAGGAGGTGAAGACAAAAACACATCAAGATCCTTCAGTATTCCCCGCACCCAAGCAACATCAGCTGCAGTGTGAGCAAGAGCCTTATATTCAGCCTCTGTTGAACTCCTCGAGACTGAGCATTGTTTCTTTGATTGCCAAGACACGGGATTGTTACCCAGATACACGACATAGCCTGTTATCGACCTTCTAGTGTTGATATCAGCCGCCCAATCAGCATCGGAAAACGCAGTTAATGTTGTTTCCTTAGCTGCTGAATATAGAATCCCATGGTGTTGTGTGCCTTGAAGATAACGAAGTATGCGTTTGACTGCTGCATAATGCACTTCCGTTGGAGACTTCATAAATTGACATACTGTATTAACAGCATATGCAATATCTGGCCTAGTAAAGGTCAAATACTGCAATGATCCTACAATACTCCTGTAAAGAGAAGGATCAGTCAACAAAGAACCCCCAGAAATGACCAGTTGATCATGAGGTTTGCATGGAGTAGCTGCAGGTTTACATGAATCCATCCCAGCCTTATGAATCACATCTCTAATATACTTGGACTGATTTAGAAAAATATCCCCATTGTCCTTATAAGAAATCTGCAATCCAATGAAGTATGTCAACTGTCCCATATCTTTGATATCAAGGATCTGGGACCACTCCATTATTTCCTTGGTGTTCAAATCACAACCAATACAGAAGGGTTGTTTCTGTCTCAGCATAGATATGTCACCGATTTATTGACAAAGACAGAAATGCATCAGTCCAAGTCTTATGCTACTCCTTGTCTGCCTTCTCATCGCCTTCTTAAGGATGATGGCATACCATTTGACAATCCTCCATTGTACAGAAGTATAGTGGGCGCCTTACAGTATCTCACTTTCACAAGACCTGATATTGCTTTTTCGGTACATCAGGTTGCTCAGTTCATGCAGTGTCCCATGGAGTCTCATTACTTGGCTGTCAAAAGGATATTACGGTATCTTAACGGCACTCAACATTATGGTCTTCAATATACAAAGGGCGACTTGGAGTTAAATGCATTTAGTGATGCGGACTGGGCAGGGGATCCGAATGATCGACGCTCTACAACAGGTTTGGTTGCTTTCTTGGGTTCTAATCCCATTTCGTGGTCATCAAAGAAGCAGAACACTGTCTCTCGCTCTTCTACTGAAGCTGAGTATCGTGCCATTGCTACAACAGCAGCTGAGCTTGATTGGATAAGACATATTCTCACTTTTCTGCAGATTACAGTTTCGACTCCATCCATTATGTTTTGTGATAACCTCTCGGCTATTGCTCTGACTTGTAATCCAGTGATGCATCAACGAACCAAACATATTGAGATTGATATCCATTTTGTTCGTGACAGGGTTGCCCAACAGTTACTTCAAATGCAGTTTGTTTCCTCTAATGAGCAATTTGCTGATATTCTGACAAAGGGCCTATCTGCACCACTTTTTCGTGCTCATTGCTGCAATCTCAAGCTTCGTGGTCCTTCTCCTGAGCTTGAGGGAGGATGTTAACAGTATAGACTCCTAGGCGGCCGCCTATGCCGTTTTTTAGAACATTGTATTTTTCTCACGTCTATGCTACAATAATGTATATTAATTTCCATATCCTTCTTTTTACTGACTTAGTGTTAGGGAAATCTGGCCAGTGTTTACAAACAGAGAAATAAAAAAGGCAACAGGCCCTTTAAGGGAAGGGATCCCCATTTATTTTTTCAAAAAATGGGGACACCCTCTTGATCCTTAGATTTGGCTTTAATGAAATTTTGTGGTTGAGATTAAATCACAGGCCACAAAATCTCAACCACTGAATTTCATTAAAGTCAAATCTAACGGTCAAGAAGATGTCCCCATTATTAAAAAAAAATGGGGATCCCTCCCCTTAAAGGGTTCCAAAAAGGCAATATATATACCTGATAATCTATCTGACCATTTCAGCCTCAGCCTCAGCCTCAGCCTCGTACGGTCTGTAAACAATAGACAGAGACGCCTTCCATTTGATATAATAATAACTTTAGTACGTGTATTTAGCATGGAACGTATGTTACTTTGGAGCCAAGTCAATCAGATAGGACTCGGATAATTTAGCATAAAGCTTTGGCTTGATATGTTTAACACGTACTATATATATGCATGTTGATCAGTATTTTGGAAACCAAAGGGAAACGTTCAATTCCCTCACCTCTCTTCCAATCCTTTCAATCTCTCATTTGCAGTAACTTCATATAGAAGTATATATAATCTCATACAAGAAGTTGAAATACTAAGATGGCAAGCCAAATACTGCTATTGACTACTCTCCTAGCCATAACATGTTCTCTGGTTGTTGCTTTTGAGCCTAGCCCGTTGCAGGATTTCTGCGTTGCTAATGCTACTAGCCTAGGTTTGTTTCGATATCTTCAGCCAATCATGTGAAGATCATAAGCTTTAATTTGCATTTGGAAACATGTACAATTCTTACTGACTTTAATTTGTTGTTTGTAAATCGTATTTGTGCATATATTACAGTAGTAAGAGTGAATGGGCTACCTTGCTTGGACTCCAAGCTAGCAACAGCTGAGCATTTCTTCTTCAGTGGACTTCACATCCCGCGCACACTTCAAACCCTGTTGGTGGAAAAGTCACCCCTGTCAATGTGGCTCAAATTCCAGGGCTCAACACCCTCGGCATCTCACTCGCTCGCATCAACTACGCACCAATGGGTGTTATCCAACGCCACACTCATCCTCGTGCCACCGAGATTTTGACAGTCTTAAAAGGCAAGCTCAATGTTGGCTTTGTGACCTCAAGCCCCGAGAACAAGCTCATCTCGAAGGTGTTGGGGAAAAACTTAGAGTACACAACTCTAACACAAGTGTTAGAGAGACAAAACAAGTAAACAAATTACTTGTATTACACACACAAAATATTACAACACTCATAAGGACACAACTTTTAGAAGCAATGACACTCACTCACTTTCTAGAGACAAACTCTAGATCACTCACACTCCTACAAGACTATTCTTGCTTCTCACTCTCACTTGGTTGCCTTCTTGGTTGGTTGGTTGATTGGTTGCTTGATTGATACAAATGGTGTGGATGCCTTCTCCTTTTATAGGCATGGATGGAACCTTGGAGAAGCATGGAAACATCATGCTAGAGTTATCTAGATAATTCTACTAACTTCCCAAGCTAGAATTATCTACACTAATCTTGCATGTTGGTGGAAACCTCACCATTCTTCTAGAATCTTCCACCAACTTAAGGAACAACCTTCTTTGCTAGAGTTTTCTAGCATATTCCCATTATAGAATCTTCTAGAGAAAACCATGCATGTTTGAACTAGACCAATCTAGTTCCTTTGTACCGACTGATCTTAATGGGCTGGTGTTGATCTTTAACAGAAGGTCCTTAAGAAGGGTGATGTGTTTGTTTTCCCTGTTGGGCTAGTTCACCATCAGCAAAACCTGGGTTCTGAAACTGCCATTGCTCTATCTTCTTTGAGCAGCCAAAACCCTGAAGTCTACATCATTTCTAATTAATGCTGTGTTTGGATCCAATCCTGCCATTTATGAGGATGTTCTTGCCAAGTCTTTTCAGATCGACAAATCCCTAATAACGATCATCCCTCAGTTTGTACCTTGTGTTTGCATCTTGTGATTTGTAGAAGAAAATGTGTACTACAACCACCGTGAATTGAATTGTTTTATATGAAATGTTTTCATATTTTGATTCATGTTTAGTGACCCTTGTAAAAGTGCATCGAGAGGCAGGTGATTCAAATTGCAAGAGAAAATCGAAAACCAAATAAACTCAAAACAACGTAGCTAGAAAATAAAACAGAACAAAAATCATTTGTTTAGATTTAATTTCTTTAGTTTTAGGTTTAGTATCATTACTTTTTGAGTGTTTAAAATTGAGTTATAAGAAAGTTTGCACGATAAAGTACATTTTGTAGAATAGAAAAGTGATAATTTACGGAACTGGATCCTCTCATCAACTTAGGATGGGAATCCTCATGAGCAGCCCATTTGGACTGTTCAAAGTTGATTCAACGGCTACATTTATTATAACTTTAGAGGGCCTCCTATTTGGAGCCGTTGGATCAAATTTTAAAGGTCCGGATGAGCTGCTCAGGAGGATCTCCATCATGAGCTCAGGAGAGAATCTAGTTCCATAATTTAGTGTTATGTGAAGATAAAAATCAACTAACAATAATGATCAGAGGAGGATCGGTGGGACATTATCGTTTTTCACACACTCGAGCACATATTACCGATCCTTATTTGAGAAAAGGGATGTGATATCCACACACCCCATTTTACTTCTCACACACATTTTTAATTTTTAACCGTCAGATCGGATGAATTGAAGAAGATCAATGGACAAAAATTAAGGGATGTGTGAGAAGTAAAATGAGATGTGTGGATAGCACACCTCCTGAGAAAATTGATACCGTCACACCAATTCTCCCTTTCTTTAATCTGTTTTTGGATTTTTGTTTTATTTCTATTTCATTACCATAACATCAAATTATATTATCGTCATATTCTACGAAATGTATATTTCGGGGCAAAATTTCTTATTATTAGAGATATAATATAAAAGGAAAATTAACGAAAAATCCAAAAAAATTTCTCTTTTAATGAAAAGCCCTGAATAGTACCAGGGAAAGATATAAATATGATTTTTCGTTAAAAGTGAACAGTACCGAAAATGTTTTGTTAAAACTTCCTAATATAAATGATACTATCCACGTATGTGGTAAGAGACTAAGGGTGGCATTACTCAACTTTCATATGTGCGCCAAACACACGTGTGAACCGTCCCTAATCCCAACGGCTAGTAATTATAATTAAACGGCTAATTTTCCTTTTTATTTTCTTTTTGAAAACGAATAAACGGCTAAATTTCTTTCACTTTCTCTCAATTCTCAATCCATCTGCTCTCACCTTTCTGCTTTTTTCTTTCACTTTCTCTGTGATTTTCTCTCACTTTCCCATCGATCCCCAGGTAACCAATAACAATATAAACAGTTCACCGCAAGGCAAACTAACTGGTTTTCCTCGCCTCTCTCTCTATCTCTCCAAACCGATTTCTCGCTCTATCAAGAAACGCGTCTGAAAATTTTCCCAAGAAAGTGACGCGTCCTTCCGGCTACCAAAAACCCTTTCTTGGAGGTATTCACGAAAAGGGTCTCAAGACTTTCCCGAGAAAGTGATAACTTTTCTGGGTACTTTCATAGATTTTGTTTCGTAGTAATACTGTAATAGGACAATGTGGACCAGAGACAAGAACTTTCGCACAAGAGGCTTCTCGACGCCGCCTGCGACATGGAAGACGGCGCCGCCAACCCCTCCGGCGGTGCCGATGTCAGAAGGGAAGAGAATGTCGCCTTCGAACAGAGATGATCTTTTTCACGTTGTGCATAAAGTACCTGCCGGCGATTCTCCCTACGTCAGAGCCAAACAAGTTCAGGTAAGAAAGTTTGAACTTTTATTATGCGTAATTTGGTATAAATTTTCTTATGGGTTTTATTTTTCAAAATTAGCTACTGTTCTTCTTTCTTGTTCATTGGTTTCCCCAAATGATTTTTTTCCTGGAAAATTCTCCTTTTTCCTGGAAAGTAAGAACTTTTAGATGCCAATTTTGTTCCTTAAATTAGTGGAAATTATATTGGAATATCTTTCTTGCAATTTGTTAAGATAAAAAAAAAAAGTGAATAATTAAGTTTTTTGTTCTTGTGAAATTGGTTGTTCTGTTACCGTGGTTACCTTGAGTTGCAGACAAAAGTTACTAGGTTTTGGGTATACAGAGTAGAAAGTAGCCGTTTTGATTTTTTCGGTTGATAAAAATTGCATGATCAAGGTTCTTTTATTTTTCCTCACTGTTATATGTATTTGGTTGACTTGCATTTCTTCGAATGCAGTTGATAGACAAGGATCCAGGCAAAGCCATATCCCTCTTCTGGGCAGCTATAAATGCCGGAGATCGAGTTGATAGCGCCTTGAAAGACATGGCAGTTGTGATGAAACAATTGGATCGAGCGGAGGAGGCTATTGAAGCTATCAAATCTTTTCGTCATCTCTGCCCGTATGATTCTCAGGAATCTCTTAACAATGTGTTAGTTGAACTGTACAAGGTAAAGCACCTCCATTTCTACGACAAATTACTTATATTTTGTTATCTCCTTGTTTGAATATTTATTTCTAGAATGCCTTAGCATCTATTTCTACATCGTACTGCTGAATGTTCTATCATAATTTCGAGGTATATCAACCTGTTGCAATAACGTTATCGCAATTGCATATGCTTCTCTCTGTGCGTGTCTGTGTATGTTTATCATTTATCGGTTTTGCAGAGGTCAGGAAGGATTGAAGAAGAGATTGAATTGCTCGAGTCCAAATTGAAACACATTGACGAAGGTGTAGCTTTTTGTGGAAGGAGGACAAAGACTGCAAGAGCTCAGGGGAGGAAGGTTCAAATTACTGTTGAACAAGAGAGAGCAAGGTGAATTTCGCTGCCTTTCTCGTTCTTCTTACTAATTGGTCCCCAAAGTTCTGCATAATTAGATGACTTCGGTTCTCTATCAATGCAGAATACTAGGGAACTTGGCCTGGGCTTACTTGCAGAAAGGTGATTACAAAACTGCCGAAGAGTATTACTTGTAAGTTTCTGCACATCCTGCTTTATATTCCTACATGTGAAACGATGTATTTTTATATATGTATATGATCTGTTCCGTAAAAAATCTCAGGAAAGCTCTGTCATTGGAACCGGATAAGAACAAGCAATGCAATTTAGCAATCTGCTTGATGCACATGAACAGATTTACAGAAGCAAAACATCTGCTTCAAGTTGTAAGAGATTCATCTGGAAATAAACTAATGGATGAATCTTATGCCAAGTCTTTTGAGCGTGCTTATCAAATGCTGACCGAACTAGAGGCACAATCAGTTTTAAGACCAATTCAACAGGATGGAAGATCTTACATGTTCTCCAGAAGGCGGGCAGATGGACGCGAAGAAGAAAATCTATCTGTTGATCAATGGAAGAAAGATCGTTATTTCAAAAACCTGTGTGAGAGCAGGTCTAGTTTTTCCAGCAGAATGAAGGATAATCAGGGTGATATAGTGGGAGCAGGAACAACTCCAAATGCAAAGACATATTTTTCTCCAGGTCCTGCTATATGGGATCCAGAAGTTCAATTTTCACAACCAAGAAGATCTCCTTGGGGATTTAATGGTGGACATCCGAGGAGGGAACTCTCATTCGTCCGATGTCCAAAAACAGAAAACGTGCGAGCACATGCTGTTCGAAATCTCAATGAAGATTTGCCATCTTCAACTGTTGGAAAGTCAGAATTCCCAGTTCACAACTCGGTGTCTAGTTTGTCTTCACCAATTAGCAGAGATTTGAGGAGGCCCCAAGGAGGTGCAGCGGTACGATCTGTTCTGCAACCCATATCAAGTGGAAATTGGAAGGGTACCTCTCGGGGGAGTGATGGCTGTTTCCAACTGAAAGATAAAGCCACTGTGGTCGGTTCTTCCCAGAATACTGTGAACGGAGACTGGAGAAAGGGCAGCTGGGAAAACGGCGGTATCAAGAAATCTGCAGAACCACAAATGGCAGGTGAAAATGCAAAAGCACTGGATATTGTCATTGATGGAGGTCAGAATCAGAGCTCTGATACAACTGTTTTAGGCAGCATGGAACCGATTGTTGTGGAAGGCTGCTTCCGAGAGAACAGTTCTGGTGAAATATATGAGGTCCAGCAACCCGTAGCAGAAAATCAAAAGCAGGGTCCTCATCTTTCAATGTACAGTTGTGGTAAGAAAAGCTGGGCAGATATGGCTGAAGAAGAAGAACAAGAGTTGTTTAATGGAAGCACCGAATACTTTGACTTTAACAATGAAAACCTGAACTGTAACATACCCTCTGAAATTCCTTGTCTGCAAACACAAGTGAAAAGTCTGGGCTCAAAGCTTGAATCAGTTGATCTTAAAGACAAAAATGTTATATCCGGCAATGCTGGTTCACCAAGGAATTCTGCAGTGCGCCGTTCTTTGCGATTTGATCAGCAGCAGGATCGAGAGTCAGTAGACTACATCAGTTCATCATCCTCAGTTCCGAAGGCGGGCAGGAGAAAAAGGTTGCAGAGTTTCCAGGACATAACTGAATTTCAGGATAGTCCATGAAGAATCAGAACCAGTCTTATAATATAGCAGTACTTGGAGGATTTTTGGAAAAAATTTCAGTCTCTTGTTTCCATCTCAGTGTGATATTTTTGCTTCAAGATTTGTATATGTAAAATGGTTTTTTTGATACAAGGTATAAAGGAAGGAAGGTATCAATAACTTGTTGCTTCTTCAATTACTTTGGAGTTATAAATTTTGATATGGATTTACTGCATTCATTATTTCTTTTGAGTCCGCTAGTGAAAAACTACATATAATCATTTCGTTTTTTGTTTTTAGTTTTTAGTTTTCTCTTTTTTCTTCTTAAAACCACACCGGAGTTAAGTAGTAGAAATTCATATAGCATAATATACAAAATTTATCATTTGACAAAAAAAATATATATACAAAATGAAAATTGAAAAATAAAAAATTGAAAACAAACTTATAAGTTTTTGCTTTATCATTTGCCTCCATCTCTCTCTCTTTTCCGTTTCTCTACTCTTGTCATCCCTCCTTTTCTCTATACTTTCCATTTATCTCTAAAAGAAAAACTGAAGTAAAAATGGTTATCAAACGTACCTTATGTTTGAACCCAATTATTTCAAGAGCAATGCTCTCCCGTCATTTTTTCCGCGCATTAATCTGAGCCGCCTTGAATTAAATTGACGGTCTAATAACATAACACAACCATTTTCTTTAATTTCGGTCTGGTTCCGGTTGGTTATGGGCTGAACTCAACCCAGTATCTGGTGAGGGAATTTTGGGCCTGTAGCCCATTAAAACTAAAACCCGGTTTTGTTCCAGCCCACTCCAACTCCGCATTAGCTAGTAGAACCAGTGGCTGCCCATACGCTCAGAGTCAGTCAGCCACCGCCGTCGCGCGCGCTTATTGTCCACTTTGCAGGTAAATCTTCAACTTCTCCTCCCTCCCTCTGCCACCATGTGCGTAATTTCAAAACTGCCAATTTTCTTTTCCTTTCTTCACATTTTCTCGCCAGCCAAACAGAAAATTAAGATAAAATTTTCTTTTCCCTTTACATTTATGTATTTATTTAGCTGGTCTGATTGAAGGCGGTGACGATGGACAGTCAGATTCTGTGTTTTAATCGCAGCATCAGCAGCAGCAGCAGCTGTTTCATCAAACGACAATTTCATCCGCTCATTGCCGCCCCGAAAACCCGAAATCTTTTTCTCCGACGAGGTATGAATCCATCATTGCTCGGTTTCTTTCACTGAATTGAAGTTCGCGATTTTGATTTTGGTGTCAAATTATACTCAAGTGAAGGATTGACGTTTTTACTCACATTGGATTGAATGTAATTCTGTGGTTATTTTCACCATGTGTGTTGAATTTCGAGCCAATTCGGTATCTCTGAGAGTTCTGTCTGTATCAAAGTAGGTATTTTTCTTAAACATTTTTGTACTAGAGATTGGCCCTTCTTGATCGAGTTTCAATTTCTGTAACTTTTCCATCTGCATTGTATTTGAGTTAGTATAGTGCTTGTTGGTATTGAGTTGACTCGAAATTTGGTAAAATTGTTGTGCATGATTAGAGAATTTTTGAAAGTTGGATTGATAAATACGAATCCTATATAAAGTTATTCAGTGGTGTAAAAACTAAAGAGTTTAAATTTGTTTCGTTTGAACCGTTTATGTGCATATGTGCAAATAAAGTGTGCGAAATGTAAGAAATTTATATAGTTAAGAGGAATTACTAATTTGTTTCTGGATTTACTAAAGTGGGACTCTTTGCTCAGGGTTTGCTTGTAAGGGGATAACTTGCTCAATGAAGTCTTACAGGTTATCTGAACTATCCCCACCCGAGGTTGAAAGCCTAAAAGCTCGTCCTCGAATAGATTTTTCTTCAATTTTCAGCACGGTGAGCCTTTCTTTTGTTCCCAAATCCTGACTGTTCTTTAAGAACTTGACAATTTTTCTTTTTTCGGTTGTATTCATACATGAACTCAAAAAATGTAGTAGCTATTCTTGGTCAGGTCAACCCTATAGTTGATGAGGTTCGTACAAGAGGCGATGCTGCGGTTAAGGAGTATGTACTTCATTAATCCCTTTTTATCATTTTATTGATTTATTATGACTTTATATTTATTAACAGGCCTTTCTACTCAGCAATTTTACTAATGATTTTGTTGTTGTTTTAATATGCTTTATTTATTTTTCTCTCACGCACAGTTATACTGCAAAGTTTGACAAAGTTGTACTGGATAATATAGTTGTAGAAGTATCCGAGCTTCCAGATCCTGAGGTATCTCTATGTAGACATATTTTCTGGATACAAGATGTTCATTTTATGTATTGAATTATGATATTTTTCTTATGCAGCTTGATGCAGTTGTTAAAGAAGCATTTGACGTGGCATATGACAATATATTTGCATTTCATTTTGCTCAGAAATCAGCTGAGAAAAGTGTCGAGAACATGAAGGTAAGTCCATATTGCAGCTTGCTTTTTTCTATATACCCAGAGTCTTTAAGCATCTTTAACCATTCAGGGTGTCAAATGTAAACGGGTGGCAAGAAGCATCGGTTCTGTGGGTGTTTATGTTCCAGGAGGAACTGCAGTTTTACCTTCAACAGCTCTGATGCTTTCTGTTGTAAGTTTATCATTTTCATTGCAAAAGTTGCTTTTGGTCGTGTATCATCCTTTGATCTTTATCATGGTTCTCAATCAAGTCATAAAGATTTGATGGACATATGGTTTATCATGTATGCCAGCCAGCACAGATTGCTGGGTGTAAAACTGTTGTTCTTGCAACTCCCCCAAGTCAGGATGGCACCATATGCAAGGTATATGCAAGGTGATTCTTTACTTTGGAGGAATGAGAGGGTTCCAAAACGAGAGCTGATCATTTATGGTTTGCCCCTCAGGAAGTACTATATTGTGCTAAGAAGGCTGGTGTGACTCACATCCTTAAAGCTGGTGGCGCTCAGGTCTGTAAACACTGAAAACCTACTTATATATTTTATCGCATACAGTAATCTGACCATTCTTGTGTGTTACAGGCAATATCTGCTATGGCTTGGGGTACGCAATCTTGCCCAAAGGTGTTAGTTTTTACCTTGTTATTGTGTTGTTCGGAACTTGTCCAGATATTTGTACTATGCCTTATATTTGTTAACAAATTATTAGCTCATATATTCTGAATTTGATTTCTTTTGAAAAAATAGAGGATCAACTATTATAAGAATAAGCGGAGGACTGAAGTTAGCTTAGCTATTATGTTGCAATGTTTTTTTTAGAAATTTCACTTATCTTCTCAATTTTTCTCAAAAACTGTAATATTTTGCTCTTCTTTATCTAAATTTTGTTTACAAACAATTTTCAGGTTGAAAAAATATTTGGCCCTGGAAATCAATATGTCACTGCTGCAAAAATGATTCTCCAGGTACATATACTTACAGTTACAAGTTCTTTGCATAACTTCTAGTGAAGCTGAAACATTGGAGTTAAGGGAGATTCGTTGCATTTACCATCTTGATTTGGCTGCCCCACTTCCCTTTCTGATTTTGTTAACAGAACAGCGAAGCCATGGTTTCAATTGACATGCCTGCGGGCCCTTCAGAAGTTTTGGTCATTGCTGACAAACATGCCAGTCCTGTTCATATAGCTGCTGATTTGCTTTCTCAGGTGCTTCGTTTTTCTGCAATGCTTCTGTTTGTTTGCGATTGATCACTTTCATAATTTAACATTTCATAAGAGAACTAGAGATTAGTTGCAACTTGCTACATAATCATACTGGATATTTTAACTTAATACAATTTACACCCTTACAGTTTTAAAGATTGAGGCTTTGATTCAACTTTAGTCTACTGAAGTGGCTTCAAGCTGGATGTTATTTGTTGCAGAGCTTTTAGTGCATTATGTGAAATCTAGATGCTTGATATAGTATTTGGGAATGTTTGTGGCCCGCGGGATGCATAAGTAACTAATGCAATTTCAGGCTGAGCACGGTCCTGATAGCCAAGTTGTTCTTGTAATTGCTGGGGATGGTGTGGATGTTAAAGCTATAGAAGAGGAAATCAGCAAACAGTGCCAAAGCCTACCAAGGGGAGCGTTTGCTTCAAAAGCACTGAGCCACAGTTTCACAGTGTTCGCTCGGGATATGGTTGAGGTTTGTCCTTGCATCCTGACATGATATGCCTATCACCAAATTTAGGAAGGCCCTTTATGTACATCATTGGAATCACATGTGGAAATCGGTATAGTGATTAGTGTCAGGGTATTTGTAGCATACAATTCATGTCATCAAATGTTAAACTACCTTGGAGAGGTTGCAGTGTCTACAGAACTGAACAAAAATATCATAGTATGGATACAGTCTTGCTTTCTAATTAGATACAGTCTTGCTTTCTAATTAGATACAGTCTTGCTCTAGTAAGGAGTTAGTAATGTGGCAACTTAAGAAAGTAACCTTGGGTTGTTAGATCTAGGATTTATACACTCGCACATTAATCTTGGCAGTGAAAGGAGAAGTAACGGCCTAGGGTTAAGTCCTTAAGTTGCCTCTTTATATTAGTCACCGGAGCTGAATTTTATGTGATTTGTGGAATGGTGTCCAAAAGTGCAATTTTTGTTTCAGCATTTCCTTTCCATGGACAATTAGAATTGCACTGTTGCTGTCTATTGGTTCAGTTTATTTCGCTCTTAACATTAAAGGTCCTCATTATTTGTCCATATTTTATTATCTCAATTGGTGCATTTGATTAAAAGTGTTTCTTTTTAGTATTTTTATGACAACTATTTTGTTCGCTATCGCTTCTTGTAAAACAAAAATGACAACTATTTTTGTATCTGCATGTCTACAAAGCAACATTTTTGTTTACCTGCATGTTGTTTGAGACGTTCTGCGTGATCCTGAATTTAGACATGATGATGGCTGTCTCAGGCAGTCTCGTTTTCAAACTTGTATGCACCCGAGCATCTGATCATCAATGTCCAGGATGCAGAAAAGTGGGAGAGTTTCATTGAAAATGCAGGTATAGTTCTCTTATCCTGTTACTTGACAGTTGTCCTCCTTTTTGTCTTTCAATTGTGTATCACAATGCTGATCTTTGCTGCCATTTTCCGATGGTTCCAAGCGTTGGTCTATGTGAGTGATTACTGATCACTCATTTGTACTTGTAGTTGTACAGATGAAACTCACTAGCTTCACCCTCGCCACTATAAAATTATGATTTTGTTTCTGGCCGATATAAACTAACTAGATATCTGAACTTTGATATCTTTCGCTTGCAGGTTCTGTATTTTTAGGGCAGTGGACACCGGAAAGTGTGGGAGATTATGCGAGTGGGACGAACCACGTCCTTCCAACGTATGGTTATGCGAGGATGTATGGTGGTGTGTCTTTGGACTCATTTCTCAAGTACATGACAGTGCAATCTTTGACAGAGGAAGGTTTGCTAAAGCTCGGCCCATACGTGGCAACCATGGCCGAAGTTGAGGGACTAGAGGCTCACAAGAGAGCTGTAACCCTTAGACTTAAGGATATCGAAGCCAGGCAGGTCCTAACGTAAGGCAATTTCGGCAGGAGACCATTTGCCAAATTTGTTCTCGCCTTCAGGTAAATTGCCCTTTTTCGGAAACACGTACCAGCTAGCATTCGAAACTCTACAATGGTGGAATTTGATTGTTGTACCATACAGAGGAAAACTGGTGGGTGGAATGAGGGGGGACAAAAAAATGGGGATATAACATTGAACTTTGTTGTAGGTTGGTAATGTAAAACAAATGAATTATCTTTTCTTCCTTTTGAAGCCATTCCCTTTCTTTTGTTCCAAATTTGCAATAAATGGTATTGAGACTTCTGATAAATGGAATAATGTTTTACAAGGCTTGTTGCTGTTGACGTGATGCTCAATGTTTATAACGCTTTTCTTTTTCGTTAGTTGGAGGAAATCGAACCCTTAACTAATTAGTCATGGTCTAGATTCATTGTCGATCATTAATGGGTTGTTTGAATAACTATTTCGTTATCAGTTTTTAGTTTTTAAATTTGGGTTTTTTTACCTGTTTGTTTTAGTCTTCGTTTTTGAAAATTGAAAGTAGCTATGAAACAAGATTTCAGTTTTTAAATTTCGAAAACGTGAAAACAAACAACTTCTAAATTAATAAGCACATTTTTAACTTGAAAGAAACACATCCCATATTGTAAAACTCCATATATCAACAAAGTGCGGACAAAATGTTTCACATACCATTTCCAATTAATCATATTGGTTTCTTTTTAACTCTAGGAAGACTTTGGGTGAAAAAAACAATTGAAACGACACAATATTATGCCTTGCTTCAACCGTCTTGATAGGAGGAATTCGAACATCTCATATACATGACTAAACACTTTGAACCGTTTGAATTACAAGTTCCTTGATTTGCTCTAAGAGTTGAAGGAAGATTCAATTCAAAGTAGTTTCTTTTTAGAGAGATTCCAATTTTTGTAGATCATTTGCCCCCATAAAATGAAATAATAAACCCCTAAAAATCAGTATCAAAAGGAATTAAACGTGACCATTGGTCACCTTGTCCAATATATATATATATATATAAATTAAAGTAAAAATTAAAACGTAAACAGGAAACAACGGGGAGAACGAAAGAAATAAAATAAAACTAATGAAAATTATTTGAAAATTTTGAATTTTAACAATAAGAAAAAAATAAATGGTAAAATAAATATTATTAAGATTGACTTTTTAATGGAAAAATATAATTTTTTGTTAAATAAACAGTACCATAAACTTTTCGTTAAAATTTCTAAAAAATAAAAAGAAGGAAATAAAAAAGCCTTTGCTTGAATTCCAAAACGAAAACAGATCTGCGACAAGGTCACTCACTGCTGCTGCTAGTGACCTCTCTCTCTCTCTCTCTCTCTCTCTCTCTCTACCTGTCTATCTACGCATTGCATTTCGATGTCACCGGCCTTTGAATAATTTCACATCTGAATTCCCAGATCTGAATCTCTCTCTCTCTCTCTCTCTCTCTCTCTCTCTCTCTCTTCCTGAATTTCTTACGCCTGCTGATTGGTTTCCGAGAAAATTTGTGTGGATCATTGGACGATTTGCTAATCCAATCCACCGTATCGTATCTCTGGTTTGCTAATCAAGAATCCGCATTCCCAGATCTGAGGTATGTTCGCTTTCTCTCTCTGTACTTTCACATCCTGATTGGCTGCTGAGAAAATTGATTAGTAAAAAAATGGATAGTTGGATCGAAAGCATTGTAAATTGGGGAAATCTGTGGGGTGATTTGTATTCTTGAATTGAGTTTAAATCAATTAGATTGTGCTTGTTTGTTTGATCTTTGATTTCAATTAGGGGCGTTTCGATTGGGATTCGAGATGCTGACGAAATTCGAGACCAAGAGTAATCGGGTGAAAGGGCTGAGCTTTCACCCCAAGCGGCCATGGATCTTGGCCAGTCTCCACAGCGGTGTGATCCAGCTCTGGGATTACCGAATGGGCACTCTCATCGACCGTTTTGACGAGCATGATGGCCCTGTGCGTGGCGTCCATTTCCACTCCTCTCAGCCGCTTTTCGTCTCCGGAGGTATAACATCACAATTCAATCTTATTTTTGTCTGTTCGTTCGCTATGTGTAGAAATCTGCAAATTTCAGGCACTTAATGTTATAGATTCGATATGAAATGGGAATAATGTAGTTTATACTGCCGTGTTATTTTGTCACATTGTGTAATGTATGGTCATCTTGCTGTACCTCGCCCGATGCATCCGTTAGAATGGTAGTGTAGTTCATTAGGTTCTTCTTGATGCCATGTAGAATGAATCAGATCTGAACTATTTACTCTTATATTCTTAATCTGAAAATCAGTACCTCTGTTTTTCCTTACTCTATCAACCTGAGAAGCATGTACTTGTTTGTGAAGTCTTAAGTTATTACTTATTATGATGGCACTGCCGATTTGGAAGAGAGTCTAGAGAGAAGTAATTGATTGTTTATGCTTAAATGGCAGGGGATGATTACAAGATCAAGGTGTGGAATTACAAGTTGCATAGGTGTTTGTTTACACTTCTTGGACACCTTGATTACATCCGAACTGTTCAATGCCATCATGAGTACCCTTGGATTGTCAGTGCAAGTGATGACCAGACGATCAGAATATGGAATTGGCAGTCCCGAACTTGTATTTCTGTGCTTACTGGACACAACCACTACGTCATGTGTGCCTTATTCCATCCAAAGGAGGATCTTGTTGTCTCAGCATCATTGGATCAAACTGTTCGTGTTTGGGATATTGGTGCCCTTAGGAAAAAGACGGTTGCCCCAGCAGATGACATCCTGCGCTTGAGTCAGATGAATGCAGATTTCTTTGGTGGAGTTGATGCTGTTGTAAAATATGTTTTGGAAGGTCATGATCGGGGTGTGAATTGGGCATCATTTCATCCTACACTCCCTCTAATCGTCTCTGGAGCAGACGATCGACAAGTGAAACTTTGGCGGATGAATGGTATGTCTTTTTTCTTCTATTTCAGTTTTCATGTGAAATAAACAATTTTTAACTATGCACCTCTCTTAGATTGGTTTTTAACAAGAAACGAAAAAATATTTCTGCATCTGCTTCTTGCTTTCATGTACCAAAATCTTTTTTTATTTTTTTATTATTTTTTTTTATAAGAAGAAACGAGAATAATTGAAAGACAGTTTGTTATAAAAAAAATTTCTTTAAATTTAAATAGTTGGGAATATTTAAATCGAATTAATTGTTTAATTATATTCTTTTTAGATAATAGATCCAGTTGTCGTTATGTCAAACACAACATGTGTTGGGAAAATATATACCTAAAGACTGATCTTTTAGTCTATTATCGTCATACTCGGTATCTGCCTTTCTGTAGCAACCAAGCACATGATATAGCAACCGAATTGTGATTTAAATTTTTTTCTATTATTATTCTGTCAAATACCAGACATCTATACATATCATTCCCCCTTCTCCTCACCCAAAAGAAAAAAAAAAAAAAGAAACTGAAATTTTTATAGGGTTTAGTTTCACCTCATTAGCTTCTAGAAATTAGGTATGCTAACTTTTGTAAAATTAATTGATGGCCAGTTTCACAAATAATATCATTACCACTGAAAAAAGCCACACAATTGCTTTTGGAGATACAACAACAACAAAGCCTTATCCCACTAAATGTACTATTTATTTCTTGCGAAATGGTATGCATATATAGATTCATAATTAAATACTCTTGCAGTGTGTTCGTATTAGAAAGATTGAAATAGAATTACGGAATCCTGTTTGGTTGAACTGCCAAATGGTAACCTGTTAATCTTTCCGATTTCAGATACAAAGGCTTGGGAAGTGGACACTCTAAGGGGGCACATGAACAATGTATCCTGTGTTCTATTCCATTCAAGGCAGGATATTATTGTGTCCAATTCAGAGGATAGAAGTATCCGAGTCTGGGATGCAACAAAACGGACTGGTCTTCAGACATTTCGCAGGGAGCATGATAGATTCTGGATTCTTTCAGCACATCCTGAAATGAACCTCTTGGCTGCTGGCCATGATAGTGGCATGATTGTCTTTAAATTGGAGAGGGAGCGTCCTGCCTTTTCTGTTAGCGGTGATTCAATATACTATGTTAAAGATCGTTTTCTCCGCTTCTATGAGTTCTCTACCCAGAGAGACACTCAGGTTATCCCTATTCGAAGGCCTGGTTCTTCCAACTTGAATCAAGGGGCAAAGACACTATCTTACAGCCCTACAGAAAATGCTGTTTTGATTTGTTCAGATATGGAAGGGGGGTCTTATGAACTATACGTTATACCCAAAGATAGCTTTGGTCGGGGTGATACTGCGCAGGAGGCAAAAAGAGGAATTGGAGGCCCAGCTGTGTTCGTGGCTCGAAATAGGTTTGCAGTGCTTGAAAAGAGCTCCAACCAAGTTGTAGTTAAAAATCTGAAAAATGAGATTGTCAAGAAGAGTGCCCTACCTATTGTTGCTGATGCAATATTTTATGCTGGAACTGGAAACTTGCTGTGCAGGGCAGAGGACAGAGTCATTATTTTTGACCTGCAGCAGAGAATTATTGTAGGGGAGCTTCAAACTCCTTTCGTAAGGTATATTGTTTGGTCAAATGACATGGAGAGCATTGCTTTACTGAGCAAACATTCAATTGTGATAGCAAATAAGAAGCTAGTGCATCAGTGCACTCTCCATGAGACAATTCGTGTAAAGAGTGGAGCTTGGGATGACAATGGCGTCTTCATATATACAACCTTGAACCACATCAAATACTGCCTTCCTAATGGGGATAGTGGAATCATCAGGACCCTCGACGTTCCCGTATATATAACAAAAGTGTATGGAAACACCATACATTGCTTGGATCGAGATGGGAAGAACTGTGCCATTGTTGTTGATGCAACAGAATATGTTTTCAAGTTATCCTTACTGAAGAAGAGGTATGACCAGGTTATGAGCATGATAAGGAGTTCTGAGCTCTGTGGCCAGGCCATGATTGCATATCTACAGCAGAAAGGTTTCCCTGAGGTTGCCCTTCATTTTGTGAAGGATGAGAGGACTCGCTTCAACTTGGCACTAGGGAGCGGGAACATCCAGATTGCTGTTGCTTCTGCCAAGGAAATTGATGAGAAAGATCACTGGTATCGATTGGGAGTGGAGGCTCTTCGTCAGGGTAATGCAGGCATTGTAGAATATGCATATCAGAGGACAAAGAATTTTGAGAGGCTATCATTCTTATATCTTGTGACTGGAAACTTGGATAAATTGTCCAAAATGTTGAAAATTGCTGAAGTCAAGAATGATGTGATGGGCCAGTTCCACAATGCTTTGTATTTGGGTGACATCAGAGAGCGTGTTAAGATCTTGGAGAATGCAGGTCATTTACCTCTTGCTTATAGCACTGCTGTAATTCATGGGCTCCATGATATCGCTGAACGTTTGGCGGCTGAACTGGGAGATAATGTTCCTGTTTTACCCAAGGTGAAATCTCCTTCTCTTTTGTTACCACCAACGCCAATCATCTGCGGAGGAGATTGGCCCTTGTTGAGGGTCATGCGAGGAATATTTGAGGGTGGTCTTGATAATGTGGGCAAGAATGTTGAGGAAGATTATGAAGAGGCTGCAGATTCTGATTGGGGAGAGGAGTTGGATCTTGTTGACGTAGACAATATTCCAAATGGAGACATCAGTGCAGTGCTGGATGATGAGGAAGCACACGAGGAAAATGAGGAGGGAGGATGGGATCTTGAAGATCTTGAACTTCCACCTGAGATTGATACTCCAAAAACTGCGAGCAATGCCCGTTCTTCTGTGTTTGTTGCCCCAACTCCGGGTATGCCTGTAAGCCAAATCTGGTCCCAGAAATCATCTCTTGCTGCTGAACATGCTGCTGCTGGGAATTTCGATATTGCAATGCGTTTGTTGAGCAGGCAGCTGGGTGTAAAGAACTTTGATCCCTTGAGACAATTATTTCTCGATTTACACATGGGCAGTCATACGTATCTACGTGCCTTCTCGGCAGCTCCTGTGCTCACCGTGGCCATTGAGAGGGGATGGAGTGAATCAGCTACACCTAATGTTAGGGGTCCTCCTGCCCTTGTATTTAAATTCTCAGAGCTAGAAGAGAAGCTTAAGGCGGGTTACAAGGCCACAACCCAAGGGAAATTTGCTGATGCTTTACGTCTTCTCCTTGGTATTCTGCATACTATTCCTCTGATCGTAGTTGATTCAAGGAGAGAGGTTGATGAAGTAAAAGAATTAATTATCATTGTAAAGGAGTATGTTCTGGGTTTGAAGATTGAGATTAAGAGGAAGGAACTTAAAGGCGATCCGGTTCGCCAACAGGAGCTAGCGGCTTACTTCACCCACTGCAACCTTCAGATGCCTCACTTGAGACTTGCATTACTAAATGCCATGAGTGTTTGCTATAAGGCTGGTAATCTCAACACGGCAGCTAACTTTGCCAGGCGACTTTTGGAAACCAACCCCACCATTGAAAACCATGCAAAGACTGCAAGACAAATCCTGCAAGCTGCCGAAAAGAACATGACTGATGCAACCCAGCTAAACTATGACTTCAGAAACCCATTTGTGGTTTGTGGGGCAACATATGTGCCTATTTACCGTGGACAGAAGGATGTGTCATGCCCATACTGCAGTTCTCGGTTTGTTCCGGACCAGGAAGGGAAGCTCTGTACTGTTTGTGATCTTTCAGTGGTTGGATCAGATGCATCTGGTTTGCTCTGTTCTCCTACCCAGATAAGATGATCTCCTGCTGCTCAAGTGGGAGCAATTTTTCCAACCTTCAAGTCCGACAACGGTTATGTTAGTTTTCTCATCTCCTTGAGCAGGGTTTTATGTTAAAGAGCGCAATTTGATTAGGTTGTGTGCTTCTCTTGTATTTCTATTTCAAAATTTATTTCAAGGTACGTGATCATGATTTCGCTGTAATGAACAGGTTGAGCATTTTGGTCTAGGCGATTCTTGTGACTTTTGAAAATAAACAAATTAGATTGAGTTGGTAAATTACTTGCTTTTCCAGAGATTTGTAACTTTGAAATCTCATATATTGTAGACATCATTTTCGTGTTAAAACTTGTTTTCCAAGAAATGTCAATCTGCCTGATTTTGAATATGTTGTGTTTGGAATGTATTTCATTTCTTGTGTGCCTGAGTAACTTTCTGCTAATCAATTCACATCTTGGTGTATGATTGGCATGGAGGTGGAGTAGTGCAAGTACGCCAGTGCTCCGGCAGTTTCTGCCGCGATCTTCAGTCGTAACTCCCAGGAAAGCGATGATTCTTTGCTTTTTATGCTATGAAGATGATCAAAGAGTTCCCCTGGTGATGAACTCATAAACTAGTAGTGGCACCGGTGTCTCTAAACAGCAACCCAATAGCTTCACCACATTTTGGGTTGAAGCTCCGATTTTCGACTTTTCTATGGCAACCACTGCATTAAGTTCTTCTGCTCTCATGGTAGTTCTGTGGCCTTCTCAAGTCCTGCTGTAAAGATTGTTGTTGTCTCCATCGATCCCTCCTCGTTGAATCGTAGTCGTTGTTGTAACAAGAAGCCACCATTTCCTTTGAAATACTTTGGTACCAGATAATTAAAAAAAACACTTAAAAAGCCAAGGAAAATAAAAGTTCACTTTTGCACTCAACTTAAAAAGCCAAGAAGCCACCATTTCCTTTCTTTCTATAACTTTAATTTTTGAAATATTTCTCACAACCATGTTAACAATTAATTATCATATACACTAATTAAGTACGGAATGTCATAAGCATGTAACTCAGGATCTTCCAAACTCGTACTTATTTTGAAGAAGAAATTAGCCATAGTTTTTGGTGTTGGGCCACTTCTTACGTGCAAGGTTGGGATCTTCACCATTTAATGCTATGATACATACCCTAAATAAAAACTGTCAAAATGATGAAAATTAATATTTTATTTTACACAAGTGATACTTTACTTTCAACTAAATCTAAACTGTAGCAAAAGAAAAATTCAAACTCGAGGGAACAGAGGAAGGACAACGGCTACACTTATAGTCTGTGATGAAAAATAATACTATTTCACTATGGCTAGAATGATGACAATGTTGATTATATGAAGTAGTGAATTATCTTCCATCATCATATGGAATTAACATCTGGATCTGCATGCTGTCATACACAATAGTTGTACCAGTACTAGAACCAGCTCTAACATCCACAGGATAAGCATCTGAGTTACCTGGCCCAAGTAAGCACTCAGTCTCTTCTGAACAAATTTCAGCTTTTCCCCATGCATGCTTTTCTGTAATTCTCATTCCTTCAAGCTCCATGGCAACTTCTTTCATTGTTGGCCTGTCCTCCCCTTTTAACCTTACACATCTTTTTGCCAGATTGGCCACTGTTTTTATTGTCTCGATGTTTCTCTCGTTAAGTATGTCATCATCGAGAATTTCATTCAGGCGATCCTCTTCCATTAAACAAAGAAAGAACCTTGCCAGGTTTTTCTCTCCCTCAGGCCTATGAGAATCAAGTGCCAATTTACTTGTTAGTAGCTCCATAAGGACAACTCCAAAGCTATAGACGTCACTCTTATCTGTTAGTTGACTCGTGTGGAAGTATTCAGGGTCTAAGTATCCGATTGTTCCTTGCACTAAAGTTGCAAGCTGGGCTTGATCAAGAGGAATCAATCGTGAAGCTCCAAAGTCTGACACTTTTGCCGTGTAATTTTCATCCAACAGTATATTTGTCAGTTTCACATCTCGATGTATGATTTGCATCAGAGCTGAGGAGTGTAAGTATGCTAGTGCTCCAGCAGTTTCAGCTGCTATCTTGAGTCGTAATTCCAATGAAAATGATGATCCTTTCCTCTTTTTGCCATGTATGTGCTCAAAGAGAGTGCCGTGAGCGACAAACTCGTAAACTAGTAGAGGAACTTCTAACTCCAAACAACAACCCAATAACCTCACCACATTTCTATGGTTGATTTGAGAAAGAACAAGCAACTCGTTGACAAACTGCTCCTTCTGCGTTGGGACACCAATTTTAGACTTTTTTATGGCAAACGCTTTATTGTTATCTGCTGCTAATATTCCTTTGTAAACTATTCCATAGCCTCCTTCACCAAGGATTCTACTTTCATGGTAATTGTTTGTTGCCTTCTCAAGTTCTTCTGCCGTGAAAATTTTTGTTGTCTCCACAGAGCCTCCTTGACTAGCGATTTTTTGTTGTAACAATACGCCACCATTTTCTTTAAAGTATTTTTCTTTGAGTTTGAGGAACTTTCTTCTCTGCATTCCCCAATATATCCAAGATCCACTTAGTAAAAGCAAGAGGCCTCCACTGGCACCTACAAAGATGATTACATGAATTACAATAAATTATACAGAGCAAATCATCAATGTATTAATCTTGTTTTCGTCGTCTGGTGAGTACTTTTCTTGTTTTAGAGCGAAGTGATATTTTGTAACAAAAAATGACATATGCTACATAATGAGAATATTTAATCATTCTGTACATGCATGGATCTTTCTAAGCCACATATATGTAAGTATTAATCATTCTTTGGGCAAGACAGACTCTTCATATATATGTTATTGACAATGTGCCGATATCAGTTTTAATATCATGTCAATAACAAAGTTTACGTACCAATTTCGATTATCACATTCTTGATAATATTGATTTGAAAACTTGTCTTCCAAAGAGCACTTCTGATATATGTTTGAAAGTTTTGGTTCTAAAAGTGGGTAAAATTTGAGTGCAATTGTTCAAAGGAAAATTAGCAAGTTTAGAATTTTAGACTACGACGGTATGATGTGACATATGTAAATTATTTCTATACTAAAATCCTAAATAGGATTATCTCCCCTCTTATTCTCATCCTCTTCTCTCTTCTCCTCTCACACATTGTTTTTTGTCTTATTATATCTAAAAAAAATCAATATAAGATGTTGGCGTGGCTTAACCGTGACCGTTCAAATAGGAGGGAAGGGAAGGGGAGAAAGATTAGTCAATATAAGATGTTGACGTGATTTAACCGTGACAATTCAAATAAGAGGGTTTCTTATGATGGGTTTTTATATAATGAAGTCCAGGGATTCATGATAGTTTCTTATATTTGATAACAAAATTTAATATGGAGTTTGAATGGATCGAAGCTTTGTTTCTGATGGTTTATATTTTGATTTATTTCCTGTAATTTGAATACACATTGTTTTATTATTCTTTTCATATTAGAGTTTTTAAATTTTTATAGGCTTAATTATTAGGTTGCTGAAGGAGGATTTGAATTCGATTTTTTTTTCACAATTCAGACCATTCATTAGTTAACACAAAGCAAGGTTTTGATTGTTTTAGAAAACTTCTGTCTCCTCGCTCTAGAAGAGAATTGAGAAGATTCTGAAAGGTAGTTGCTTTCCAATAGCTCTCTCTCTGTTTACTTATTTTTTGTTTGGATCCCGAGATCATATAGTGCAACGACGCAATATCTTATATTTTCTTGATTGTAACAACTCTTCCTATAATACAGTTGCTTTCATTCTTTTCAGATTGTGTGTAAATTCCATCTGGGTTCTTCAAATTCAAGCCCCCCAAATTTGAGCAGTTTGTGTTACCCGGTTAGTCCTTTTCATGCTCATTGTTTAATCGCGGACATTACTCTAACGTGTTCAATCGGTATCATAATTTCTGATAAGTGTATATGCCCGTTGAACGCATCAACTTAAATATATATATATATATATATGTGACTGCTTGAATCAGGACTTATCGAATCAAGGTAGCTGCAAGGAAATTTGAGCCTTGGCCTATAGAGATACGATTTTGCAAGGAAGCCAGGTACCTTCTAGACTTATTGGATGTGAAGATTTGTTTGATCGAATTTGTGATTAATATACTTGGATTTTATTAAATTTTTCATGATTTTATATAGTTTTTCGTTTAAATTTGTGGGTTTTAGTTTAAATTGTGGGTTTTGGAAAATTCTTCATTAAATTTCTGGGTTCTTTTGATGTGGATTTATGTGAGATTAATCAACTGCAATGTCAGATATGATAATAGGTGGGCATGTTCATATGTTTTCCAATGTTCTCTTATCAACTCTTAGTATTGAAATAGTCAGCTATTAATTATGAATTAATCAAAGTTGGGCATGAGTTCATATGTTTTTTAATGTTTTTATAAAAACAATGCAATTTTCACTAAGTTTTGAGTACAATAATGGTGTTTTAAGTAGAATAGTGGGAGATTCATTTGAAAATAAATTTTGAATACTACACTACCATTCTGCTTAAAGCGCCCCAGTACATGCATAATTTGAATGAATATGTAAAGGTTACTTGAGAAACTAACGGCATACAAAATTTAAATGATTCTATTTGATTCTATGTCTTTCTGGATTTGTCTGCGGTTGGCTATTATGATTTTGTCTGGCTAATGGACTCTCTGAAAATGTGTTTTGGCTTTTTTAATTCAAAAAACTTAAAACTGATTTTGTTTGCCGACGATTTGTTATGAGGTATTGCTATAACATGGAGAAATTGACACTGATTCTAGTAATAAACTAACAATCCAAGCAAGAGATTTGTAACTAAGTTCGCACACAAGACCCGAGTTCAACTTTTCCCTTCACCCAACATCCATTGTATATGCAAAAACACACGCCTAAAGAAAAAGTAAAATAAAACTAACATATGCATACCTAGTGAGATAATAAGCAGGAGACTGAGCTTTGCTCGACCATTGTCCTTGATGCATCTTATTTTATCCGGATCATCATTTTTGTACCCTTTCGGACAGTTGCAAGTATAATTTCCTGGTGTATTTATGCAGGTTCCCATACTGCAGGGGTTTGGAGCCATGCACTCATCAATATCTGAACAGAAAAAGAATGAATTAAATCCATGAACAACAGGTAAAAATTAAATCCCACTTTTGAGACTTTTTGTTAACAACTTGCTACTAAAAAAATGCTGAAGGAAACAGTTCATGAACCCACAGATTTGATAATCCGTGGCTAATTGGTGGCTACTTTGGCATCGTCAGCTAAGCTTACATGTTATTTTAATGATAAGGGTCATTTTGATTCTGATCTCTAGTCAACCTAATTGTTATATTAAAACATTGTTTATTTAAATATTTTGATTGAGGTTCCTAGCACTATTTAAGGGATTTAACTCCTGCTTCTATTACATTATATATGCAAAAAAGTCAAGCAAATTGGAAATTTATTTGTTTAACCATAATAAAAAAAAGTAGACCTACATACATACATATACATATATATATAATATGTTTTGATGAACGCAAAATTGTTTAAAATAATAATAATCAAATGGTCAAATGGTGTCTAGATTTATTTACCTTGGCAACCATCCGGGAGGTATGGATTCCCTTCGTAACCTGGCAGGCACCGGCATATGTAGCCTGAAGACCGATTATGGCAGGAGCTATTTGCCTTGCATCCAAATGTGCCCTCGTTTTTGGCTGCAATATCACATGACTCATTCCCAATTTCCCAATCAATAATTGCCGGAGCCTGGGTTGTATAGTTTAGTTCTCGAAAACTCGTGCTGTTAAAGTTGAACTCGCCTTCTTGCACAAGGAACGCGTAGCTGCATGGGTTGAATTCCCACACATCCGAATGATTGTAATAGCTATACAACTCCAGAGTCTGATTTTGCAGCCCACTGGGGATTTTAGTTTGGCAACATCCAACGCCAGAGCAAGTATCCTGCTGATCGATAGCGTTGCCAAGATTGTTACATATGGACGTACACCCAGTTGTGTACTTTTCTTCACCCCGGTAACCTATAAAAAACGAATATGTGTCGCATCCAAGTGCAACGAACGTGTTTTTGGTATGGGAGATGGTGTAAGGAGGAGGCACCGTGAACCAGGGACTGTACCATTCGATCGTGTTGCCTTGAGCATCATAACAATCACTGGCCACGTACTGTAGTATTTGGAGCTCACCGTCATAAAGAGATATGTTGGTAATTTCGAGATTGCCCGTCATCATAAATGCTGTTGGCGGTTGAGTGGAAATGTTACAAGTGATTTCAAACCGGTCGTCGAGGTAGCAACCAGAGCCTATGCCAAATGGGTATGGAATTGTGAGATTACCACAACGGTCAGGGCAGTCAGGCAGTGCCAGTTGAGATTGAGCTGTTGTTGGAGTTGCTAGTAAAATTGTAACAACTACCACCATTACTAAAGAGAGATGCAAAATATGCATCCTCCAATGTAACGCCATATAGGATTAACTGAAAAGGGTCGAGCAGATCCTAGCAGTAGCAGAGAATAAAATCCAAGCAGGTGATGGATCCAAGCAATTAAGGAACTGCTAATTAAGAAGGTTTGGCCTTCCGTAGGAATATATTATATATGGAAGGGATTAAAACGCGTGGTGGAATATTTTGGGTTGGGGCAAAATGTGTCCCTACTCTTAATTTGTCTGTTATTGTTTTAGTCCACAATTAGGGTTTGTCCCATTTATTTCCAATAAATGCACAAGAAAACATCCATCTGACTTAGTATTAGTCATTAGTCGATACGCGTTGCCTTGAGCATGGTTGGCCTTTCGTAGGAATTAATATAAATCGAAGGGATTAAAACGCATGGTGGCATATTTTGTGTTCCTCATCTTGGCTGATTTGTCTGTTATTGTTTTAGGCCACCATTAGGCTTTGTCCGGTTTATTTCCAGGACGAGCACAACAAAATATCGATCTCACTTAGTACTGAATTCTGACCAAACCAAAAAAAAAAAAGACTTAGTACTGAGTCATTAATCAATAAGCGACGGGAGTTTGCAAAGTCAAGCCAAGTTTATTTAATTATTTAAAGTTAAGTCAAGAAAGATTACTTAATTACCTTAATCAACTTGGAATATACAAATAATAAATAAATAAAGCGATGCAAATCTATGTATTTACACCTGAAGTGAATTTATTGATTATTTTCTTTCTGTTTTCAGTAATGATACTCTTACCATGTTTTTATATCACATTTATATACCACCTTATGTGGTATTTGATGTGGACAGCCACATCATTTAAATTAATCATAATTTCATTTAAATTAATAATCAGAATCTTCTCCTTCCTTCCTCATTCAATCATGCTTCTTCTCCTGTTTCTTCTTCTGCCAGTTCTTTCACGCCATATTTTTTCACTCAAGTTTTTTTTACGTTTTAAAGGCGAACTCATAGCTAAGCAGTTTTTATTGTGGAGCAAAACTTCGGGAATTGATCTAACTTGGATGTGTAATTGAGTTTATGCATTTTAATGATTAAACTGATAAATATTTTGACCATATATGGATTTAATATCGTAGTATCTTTTAGCCTTTATATGCCACAAAAGTTGTGGACAAAAATTCACAATACATAGAACTGTGGTTAAAAAGTATATCTCCTTTGCACGTTTTATAGGTGAACTCATAGGTAAGTAGTTTTATTGTTGACTAAAACTTCAAGAATTGATCTAACTTGAATGTATCATTGAGTTTATGCATTTTAATGATTAAATTCATAAATATCTAGACCACATATGAATTTAATATCGTATTGTCTTTTAGCCTCTATATTAGTATCTGTGGCAAAAAAAATGGGTACCGAGAAAATTTTGTAGATCGATGAATATTTTCAATCTGGATATTTATTAGATACTAGAAATTATAAGTCTATTCGCAAAAGTCTAAAACAATGCCACGTACAATATTTGTTAAGACATATTTAGGGAACTATTATTAGCACTTAAAAAATCTCATTCTACACTTTGCACAAGTGTATTTTTCTTTCTAATTATAGAAAGTTTGGAATGCCAAATGAGATTTATGGAGTGCTAATAACAATTTTCTATATTTATATACATTCTATTTTAGTTTGGAATTCGATTTCCTTGTTTTTCTTTCTTTATCAAGTTAGGAGTATCACTGACTATGACCATGTGCAACTAGTTGTTGATTCATTTTGAATAATCAACATTATTTACAATGTCTTGGGCGTATGAGTAACAAAAAAAAAAGGGTCATGATACAAGCTGAATAGTAGTAATACTAATTAGTAAATAACTTGTGCATGCATGATGTTTGCTTATAATCAAGTGGTATGAAGGGACAAATGTGTAGGTTTCATGCATGACTTGGAATAGTATTAGTAAATGCATAATGTTTGCTTATAATCAAGTGGCATGAAGGGACATGTGTATGTTTCATGCATGACTTGGAATAGTATTAGTCGTCGGGAGATTTTGCATCAATTTGTTTTTGTTTTTAATATGTATATATTAAGGTCTATTTTAATGGGATTGCTCACCACCCCTAAGTTGTGATAATGCCTTTATTTATCGTTGTTATGTGAGTTCAATTACAGTTTGAGATTGTGTTTATCCACTACATACATTTCGATTTTTTTTTTTAAAGTCAAGCGATAGCATTAGTAAGTTAGATGTAGGGACAAATGTGTATGTTTCATGCATGACTTGGAATAGTATTAGTAAATGCATGTTGTTTGCTTATAACCAAGTGGCATGAAGGGACAAATATGTATGTTTCATACATGACTTGGAAGAGTATTAGTCATCGGGAGATTTTGCATCAATTTGTTTTTGTTTTTAATATGTAAATATTAAGTTCTATTTTAATGGGATTGCTCACCACCCCTAAGTTGTGATAATGCCTTTATTTATCGTTGTTATGTGAGTTTAATTAAATTTTGAGATTGTGTTTATCCACTACATACATTTCGATTTTTTTTTGTTTTTTGAGTCGAGCGATAGCATTAGTAAGTTAGATGTTAGATTAGTCACCGACAGAATTCGAACTCACGCCGTCATGCAAGAGCACAACATTTTTTCACCACTGTGGTAAATGGCCACTTGACTTTAGTATTAGTCATTAGTCGATACGCGTTGCCTTAAGCATGGTTGGTCTTCTGTAGGAATTAATATAAAAGGAAGGGATTAAAACGCATGGTGACATATTTTGTGTTCCTCATCTTGGCTGATTTGTCTGTTATTGTTTTAGGCCACCATTAGGCTTTCTCCTGTTTATTTCTAGGACGAGCACAAAAAAATATCGATCTCACTTAGTACTGAGTTCTGACCAAACAAAAAAAAAAAAGACTTAGTACGGAGTCATTAGTCAATAAGCGAGGGGAGTGTGCAAAGTCAAGCCAAGTTTATTTAATTATTTAAAGTTAAGTCAAGAAAGATTACTTAATTACCTTAATCAACTTGGAATATACAAATAAATAAATAAATAAAGCGATGTGAATCTATGTATTTACACCTGATGTGAATTTATTGATTATTTTCTTTCTTTTTTCAGTAATGATACTCTTACCATGTTTTTATAATCAATAATTAAAACAAAAGCTGGAATTAAATGGTGATTGTGGCATACGAGGAATCTTCTCCTTCCTTCCCCATTCAATCATGCTTCTTCTCCCGTTTCTTCTTCCGCCAGTTCTTTCACGTCATATTTTTTTTTACGTTAGTGTGGACTACCACAATCTCAACTAATTCTCCTATGGCAAAGGTTCATCAACGCTCCCCTATTTGTATTATTGGTAATCATTTACCATTAGTCAGTTTATTCTTCTTCTTTCTCTCGATCTCCATTGGACTATTTACCTAAACCTTTTTGTTCATAGAAAAATATGATACTGGGGGTTGAAGATTTAACACTTTGAATCATTAAGGACTCCATCTTGTTCCTACTTATAATCAAATTAAAGTAATCTCAAGTACGTATCGTCAAGAAACCTTCATCCCTCACCACGACACCACTAACGTCGAATCTGATCAAGACCCGAAGAAGAATTTATCTAGCTACACAATGGAGATTGAGAGAAAGAAGAAGAAATAAACAAACAAAAAAAAAAATTAAATTCATTGAAAAATAAATGATAGATGCATACTAATAATCCAGATAGGGGAGCGAAAAAATTATGGCGTGAAAGAACTGGCGTTGAAGAAGAAACGGGAGAAGAAGCATGATTGAATGGGGAAGGAAGGAGAAGACTCCTCGTTTGCCACAATCACCATTTAATTCCAGCTTTTATTTTAATTATTGATTTATTAAATGATTTTTAATTTAAAATAAATTCTAATTTAAATGATGTGGTTGTCCACATTAAATGCCACATAAGGTGAAATATAAGTGTGATATAAAAACATGGTAAGAATAACATTACTGTTCTTTTTTTAAGAAACTAGTTGTTGAAAGAGAAATTTTATTTGAACTCATATTTTGTATCTCAACACCCAACTTACTTTTTATATCCACATTGTATTTGATTTATCTATCATTATCTATTTTCACCCAACATCATTTCCGAAACCGCCCTTACTTATCAAAACTCAACTTAATCAAACTTCTTTTTACACCCAACTCAATCTACTTAAAAATAAAAAATAAAACCCTACCCAGTCCATCATCTTTCCATAGAGCAAATCCCCTTCTCTCTCTTTAAAAAATCATTCCATCTCCCATGGTTGTCATTCCGCACCCCCATCTACTCCTCCGTAGTCATCCAAACCTCTCCCTCTTCCTTTTCTTCATCATTTGACATCTCTAAATTTCTAGAGCACTAATTAGCTTAATAATCGGTATGAGCTTATGATTAGAGTGTTTAATGAGTTTGGTATGTTTCAATTAAATGAGAATCTTCTAGCCTCTATATTCCTATATGTGGTAGAAAAATGGGTACGTCAATGATAACTTCTAATAGATCAATGAATATTTTTAACCGTGGATATTTATTAGATACAAAAGTTGCGGACAACAATTCACATTACATTGAACTGTGGCTAAAAAGTATATCACCTTTGCATGTTTTATAGACGAACTCATAGCTAAGCAGTTTTTATTGTGGAGCAAAACTTCGGGAATTGATCTAACCTGGATGTGTAATTGAGTTTATGCATTTTAATGATTAAACTGATAAATATTTCAACCATATATGGATTTAATATCGTAGTATCTTTTAGCCTCTATATGCCACAAAAGTTGAGGACAAAAATTCACAATACATAGAACTGTGGTTAAAAAGTATATCGCTTTTGCACGTTTTATAGGTGAACTCATAGGTAAGCAGTTTTATTGTTGACTAAAACTTCGGGAATTGATCTAACTTGAATGTATAATTGAGCTTATGCATTTTAATGATTAAATTCATAAATATCTCGACCACATATGAATTTAATATCGTATTGTCTTTTAGCCTCTATATTGGTATCTGTGGCAAAAAAATGGGTACCTTCATGAGAAAATTTTGTAGATCGATGAATATTTTTAATCTGGAAATTTATTAGATACTCGAAATTATAAGTCTATTCGTGAAGTCTAAGTTAATGCCACGTACAATATTTGTTAAGACATATTTAGGGAACTGTTATTAGCACTCAAATAATCTCATTCTACACTTTGCACAAGTGTATTTTTCTTTCTAATTATATAAAGTTTGGAGTGCCAAATGAGATTTTTGGAGTGCTAATAATAATGTTCTATATTTATATACATTTTATTTTTGTTTGGAAGTTGATTTCCTTGTTTTTCTTTCTTTATCAAGTTGGGAGTATCATTGACTGTGACCCTGTGCAACTAGTTTTGATTCGTTTTGAATAATCAACATTATTTACAATGTCTTGGGCGTATGAGTAACAGAAAAAAAAACGGTCATGATAGCTGAATAGTAGTAATACTAATTAGTAAATAACTTGTGCATGCATGATGTTTGCTTATAATCAAGTGGCATTAAGGGACAAATGTGTAGGTTTCATGCATGTTTGCTTATAATCAAGTGGCATGAAGGGACATGTGTATGTTTCATTGCATCAATTTGTTTTTGTTTTTAATATGTATATATTAAGTTCTATTTTAATGGGATTGCTCACCACCCCTAAGTTGTGATAATGCCTTTATTTATCGTTGTTATGTGAGTTCAATAAAGTTTGAGATTGTGTTTATCCACTACATACATTTCGATTTTTTGTTTAAGTCAAGCGATAGCATTAGTAAGTTAGATGTAAGGACAAATGTGTAGGTTTCATGCATGACTTGGAATAGTATTAGTAAATGCATGATGTTTGCTTATAACCAAGTGGCATGAAGGGACAAATGTGTATGTTTCATGCATATTTCGACAAGAAAAAAAAAAAACTATCAACGGTTAAAAATATTCATTAATCTACCAAAAGTTATCATGGACATACCCATTTTTCTACCACATATAGGAATATAGAGTCTAGAAGATTCTCATTTAATTGAAACATACCAAACTCATTAAACACTATAACCAAAAGCTCATTTAATTGAAAAGAAAAAGGAATCAATACGTAAAAATTGAATCAATCGATTGAACACATACCAATTATTAAGCTAATTAATGCTCTAGAAATTTAGAGATGTCAAATGATGAAGAAAAGGAAGAGGAAGAGGTTTTGATGACTACAAAGGAGTAGATGGGGTGCAGAATGACAACCATGGGAGATGAAAGGATTTTTTAAAGAGAGAGAAGGAGATTTGCTCCATGGAGACGATGAACTGGTTAGAGTTTTATTTTTTATGGGTGTAAAAAGAAGTTTGATTGAGTTGAGTTTTGATAAGTAAGGGTTGTTTTGGAAATAACGTTGGGTGTAAAGAGATAATGATAGATAAATAAAATACAATATGGGTATAAAAAATAAGCTGGATGTTGAGATACAAAATATGGGTTCAAATAAAATTTCCGTCGTTTAAATACTTTTGTGAGGGCTGCATAGTCTGTGTATTTTGAGTAAAAACAGGAAAGAAAAGATAGATGGTGGAGCAAGAACTTATCAACGTTTTATTGGTTTCTGAAAAAATGAAATTGAAGATATTGTTTTCTTGTTTTCTAGAAACGTATAGAAGGTTGATAAGGTCTTTGTACTACGATCTAACTTTTCCTTCTTGTTTTTAATCTTAAAACACAGACTTACACCATTCTCAGACAGATTTTTTAGTGTGATTGGAATACGGGATGATACACCACTTGTCACTATGCTAATGGTATGATATGTGTATTAAAAAGTTAATAACTTAAAAAATAAAAATTTTCACCACTTGCATAAAAACACTTGATGTACCCCTCATGTTTCCGTAACAATGAAAAATTTCTCCTCACATTAAGAAGTTTAATAGATCATTACTTTAGTCTAAAGTAAGAAATCCAATTGCACTGTTCACCTGAACAGTGATTGTGGCCGGATTTCATTTTATTTACAAAATTGCCACCGCCTGTTCTTTTGATGTATTTATGTCTATGCCACTGTGTAAATTTGGTTACATTTACGGTTTTGCCATCACCTTAAAAACCGGTTTTGAGCGTTTGGGCTGCATCTGGGCTTTTGGCTTTTGCTTCGGTAGGCCTGTTGTTGTTGGCGAAGAAGGACAGAAGGACTGACAGATTGGAGAGAGTAGGGGATGAAATTGCACTGTGCGAATGGACAGCGTTTTGGACTCTCTCTATGCACACGTGTTGATAATCGTGGCTACGAGATTCAGGGATTTGCAGAGAGAGATGGGGGCAAGGGTGTCCGTTATGGGAGGATGACTAAATGTGCTACGGGAAGCACCTAGTGGAAGCAGGATGGGAAATTATTCAAGTAGAAATGATTTTGTTGAACCGGCTGCTCTTGATTGCTGGCCATGATAGATTCTGGATTCTTTCAGCACATCCTGAAATGAACCTCTTGGCTGCTGGCCATGATGGTGGCATGATTGTCTTCAAATTGGAGAGGGAGCGTCCTGCCTTTTCTGTTAGCGGTGATTCAATGTACTATGTTAAAGATCGTTTTCTCCGTTTCTATGAGTTCTCTACCCAGAGAGCCACTCAGATTATCCCTATTCGAAGGCGTGGTTCTTCCAACTTGCCCTTCATTTTGTGAAGGATGAGAGGACTCGCTTCAACTTGGCACTAGGGAGAGGGAACATCCAGATTCTGTTGCTTCTGCCAAGGAAATCGATTGGGAGTGGAGGCCCTTCGTCAGGGTAATGCAGGCATTGTAGAATATGCACATCAGAGGACAGAGAATTTTGAACGGCTATCATTCTTATATCTTGTGACTGGAAACTTGGATAAATTGTCCAAAATGTTGAAAATTGCTGAAGTCAAGAATGATGTGATGGGCCAGTTCCACAATGCTTTGTATTTGGGTGACATCAGAGAGCGTGTTAAGATCTTGGAGAATGCAGGTCATTTACCTCTTGCTTTAGCACAGCTGTAATTCATGGGCTCCATGATATTGCTGAACGTTTGGCGGCTGAACTGGGAGATAATGTTCCTGTTTTACCCAAGGTGAAATCTCCTTCTCTTTTGTTACCACCAACGCCAATCATCTGCGGAGGAGATTGGCCCTTGTTGAGGGTCATGCGAGGAATATTTGAGGGTGGTCTTGATAATGTAGGCAAGAATGTTGAGGAAGATTATGAAGAGGCTGCAGATGCTGATTGGGGAGAGGAGTTGGATCTTGTTGACGTAGACAATATTCCAAATGGAGACATCAGTGCAGTGCTGGATGATGAGGAAGCACACGAGGAAAATGAGGAGGGAGGATGGGATCTTGAAGATCTTGAACTAAAGGCCATGAGTGTTTGCTATAAGGCTGGTAATCTCAACACGGCAGCTAACCTTGCCAGGCGACTTTTGGAAACCAACCCCACCATTGAAAACCATGCAAAGACTGCAAGACAAATCCTGCAAGCTGCTGAAAAGAACATGACTGATGCAACCCAGCTAAACTATGATTTCAGAAACCCATTTGTGGTTTGTGGGGCAACATATGTGCCTATTTACCGTGGACAGAAGGATGTGTCATGCGCATACTGCAGTTCTCGGTTTGTTCCGGACCAGGAAGGGAAGCTCTGTACTGTTTGTGATCTTTCAGTGGTTGGATCAGATGCGTCTGGTTTGCTCTGTTCTCCTACCCAGATAAGATGATCTCCTGCTGCTCAAGTGGGAGCAATTTTTCCAACCTTCAAGTACGACAACGGTTATGTTAGTTTTCTCATCTCCTTGAGCAGGGTTTCTATGTTAAAGAACGCAATTTGATTAGGTTGTGTGCTTCTCTTGTATTTCTATTTCAAATTTTATTTCAAGGTACGTGATCATGATTTCGCTGTAATGAACAGGTTGAGCATTTTGGTCTAGGCGATTCTTGTGACTTTAGAAAATAAACAAATTAGATTGAGTTGGTAGATTACTTGCTTTTCCTGAGATTTGTGACTTTGAACTCTCATATATCGTAGACACCATTTTCGCGTTAAAACCCGTTTTTGAATTCCATCCGAGAAATGTCAATCTGCCTGGATTTTGACTATGTTGTGTTTGGAATGTATTTCATTTCTTGTGTGCCTGAGTAACTTTGTGCTAATTATATTCACATCTTGGTGTATGATTGGCATGGAGGTGGAGTGTAAGTACGCCAGTGCTCCAGCAGTTTCTGCTGCGATCTTCAGTCGTAACTCCCATGAAAGCGATGATTCCTTGCTCTTTATGCTACGAAGATGATCAAATGGTTCCCCTGCTGATGAACTCATGAACATGGCACCGGTGCTAAACTATAGCAACCCAATAGCTTCACCACATTTGGGTTGAAGCTCCGATTTTCGACTTTTCTAGGGCAACCACTGCCTTAAGTTCTTCTGCTCTCATGGTGGTAGTCTGTGGCCTTCTCAAGTCCTTCTGCTGTAAAGATTGTTGTTGTCTCCATCGATCCCTCCTCGTTGACTCGCGAGTCGTTGTTGTAACCAACTGTTCACTTTTGCACCCAACTGGTATTGCACTTACCTATTACTTCACCGACTTTAGTGGTATGGGAATTTTTTTTTTTCTTTCTATAACTTTATTTTTTGAAATATTTCTCACTACCATATTAACAATTAATTATCATATACACTAATTAAGTACGGAATGTCATAAGCATGTAACTCGGGATCTTCCAAACTCATACTTATTTTGAAGAAGAAATTAGCTATAGTTTTTGGTGTTGGGCCACTTCTTACGTGCAAAGGTTGGGATCTCCACCACCTAATGCTCTGATACATACCCTAAATAAAAACATGTCAAAATGATGAATAATCGTATTTTATTTTATACAAGCGATACTTTACTTTCAACTAAATCTAAACTACAGCAAAAGAAAAATTCAAACTCGAGGGTGCAGAGGAAGCACATCGGCTCTAGCTATTGCGGCTACACTTATAGTCTGTGATGAAAAATAACACTATTTCACTATGGCTAGAATGGTAAACAATGTTGAGTTGATTATATGAAGCAGTGAATTATCTTCCATCATCATATGGAATTAACAGCTGGATCTGCATGCTGTCATACCCAATAGTTGTACCAGTACTAGGACCACAATCAACTCTAACATCCACAGGATAAGCATCTGAGTTAACTCGCCCAAGTAAGCACTCAGTCTCTTCTGAACAAATTTCAGCTTTTCCCCATGGATGCTTTTCTGTGATTCTCATTCCTTCCAGCTCCATGGCAGCTTCTTTCATTGTTGGCCTGTCCTTCCCTTTTAACCTTACACATCTTTTTGCTAGATTGGCCACTGTTTTTATTGTCTCGATGTTTCTCTCGTTGAGTATGTCATCATCGAGAATTTCATTCAGGCGATCCTCTTCCATTAAACAAACAAAGAAGTTTGCTAGGTTTCTCTCTTCCTCAGGCCTGTCAAAAGCAAGTGCCACTTTGCTTGTTAGTAGCTCCATAAGGACAACTCCAAAGCTATAGACGTCACTCTTATCTGTTAGTTGATTCGTGAGGAAGTATTCAGGGTCTAAGTATCCGAATGTACCCTGCACTAAAGTTGTAAGCTGGGCTTGATCAAGAGGAATCAATCGTGAAGCTCCAAAGTCTGACACTTTTGCCGTGTAATTTTCATCCAACAGTATATTTGTCAGTTTCACATCTCGATGTATGATTTGCATCAGAGCTGAGGAGTGTAAGTATGCTAGTGCTCCAGCAGTTTCAGCTGCTATCTTGAGTCGTAATTCCAATGAAAATGATGATCCTTTCCTCTTTTTGCCATGTATGTGCTCAAAGAGAGTGCCGTGAGCGACAAACTCGTAAACTAGTAGAGGAACTTCTAACTCCAAACAACAACCCAATAACCTCACCACATTTCTATGGTTGATTTGAGAAAGAACAAGCAACTCGTTGACAAAATGCTCCTTCTGCGTTAGGACACAAATTTTAGACTTTTTTATGGCAACCACTTTATTGTTATCTGCTGCTAATATTCCTTTGTAAACTATTCCATAGCCTCCTTCACCAAGGATTCTACTTTCATGGTAATTGTTTGTTGCCTTCTCAAGTTCTTCTGCTGTGAAAATTTTTGTTGTCTCCACAGAGCCTCCTTCACTAGCGATTTTTTGTTGTAACAATAAGCCACCATTTTCTTTAAAGTACTTTTCTTTGAGTTTTCTTCTCTGCATTCCCCAATACATCCAAGAAGATCCACTTAGTAAAAGCAAGAAGCCTCCACTGGCACCTGCAAAGATGATTACATGAATTACAAGAAATTATACAGAGCAAATCATCAATGTATTAATCTTGTTTTTGTCGTCTGGTGACTACTTTTCTTGTTTTAGAGCAAAGTGATATTTTGTAACAAAAAATGACATATGCTACACAATGAGAATATTTAATCATTTGTACGTACATTCTTAACAATATTGATTTGAAAACCTGTCTTTCAGAGAGCACTTCTGATATGTGTTTGAAAGTTTTGGATCTAAAAGTGGGCCAAGTAAACAAAATTTGAGTGCAATTGTTCAAAAAAGAATTAGCAAGTTTAGAATTTTAGACTAGGACTGTATGATGTGACATATGTAAATAATAAACTAACAATCCAGGCAAGAGATTTGTAACTAAGTTCGCACACAAGGGACCAAGATTGTCTACCCTCCACTTATCTTGCCCTTCTGATCCCCTCCTATTTGAACGGTCACGGTTAAACCACGTCAACATTTTATATTGTTATTGCTTTTTGTCTTATTATCTCTATAAAAAAATCAATATAAAATATTGACATAACTTAACATTGACCGTTCAAATAGGAGGGGGATGAGAAATGGATGGTAAGTGAAGGGTAGACAATCTTGGTCCGCACACAAGACCCGAGTTCAACTTTTCCCTCCACCAATATCCATTGTATATGCAAAAACACGCGCTTAAAGAAAAAGTAAAATAAAACTAACATATGCGTACCTAGTGAAATAATAAGCAGGAGACTGAGCTTTGCTCGACCGTCGTCCTTGATGCAACTTTTTTTTATCCTGATCGTCATTTTTGTACCCTTTCGGACATTTACAAGTGTAACTTCCCGCTGTATTTATGCAGGTTCCAGTACTGCAGGAGTCTGGAGCCTCGCACTCATCAATATCTGAACAGAAAAAGAATGAATTAAATCTATGAACAATAGGTAAAAATTAAATCCCACTTTTGAGACTTTTTGTTAACTCGCTACTAAAAAATGCTAAAGGAAACAGTTCATGAACCCACAGATTTGACAATCCACGGCAAATTTAGTAATTGGGCACCATTACTATTAGATTGTGGGCACTATCTTCACAGAGCAACAGCACCTGTGGCTAATTGGTCAGCTAAACTTGCATATTATTTTAAGGAAAACTAATGAAAATGGCTTGAAAATTTTGAGTTTTAACGATAAAGACAAAATAAAGGGTAAAGTGAATAGTACCATGTTTGACTTTTTAGTGTAAAAATATGGTTTTTCGTTAAAGTGAACAGTACCGTGGGCTTTTCGTTAAAACTCTCATTATTTTAAGGGTCATTTTGATTCCGGTCTAGTCAACCTAATTGTTAAATTTAAATCTTATTTATTTGAATATTTTGATTGAGTTTCCTAGCTCATTTAAGAGATTTAACTCTTGCATCTATGCATTCAATCCAACAAATTATGAAATTTAAACAAATTTTAAAAGTATTTTACAATATAATAATTACTTAAAAAATCAATAATAGAGTAATATTGTCTTCACATAGTTCTAACAAAAAAAAGGGAAATTTAACAAAAGCTTCCGGTACTGTTCAGTTTAACGAAAAACCACATTTTTACAGTAAAAAGTCAATCCTTGTACTATTCACTTTACCTTTTATTTTGTCCTTATCGTTAAAACTCAAAGTTTTCAAGCCCTTTTCATTAATATTTAAAAAAAAATAACTATTGATATATCTTAAAACATAAAATAAATGCGTGTAATTAGCATTTCACCAAAAAAATATGGGTCCATATTAAATTAAAAAATATGGTAAATATTAAAATTTAAAATTATGGGTACAAATTAAAACTAAAAAGAATATTGGTATAAAAAAGTGAATACAAATTAAAAATAAAAAATATATGAAATACTAAAAAGTATATGTGGAAATGATTAATAAGTTTTTCATTTTTAGAATTTTATTTTTACTTTTAACTAGTGGCAAGTCACGATTATCCACCCATTCCGCGTCTAGAGAGGCTATGAGGAATTTCACCTTGCTTGTGGTCATAGTCAAGCAGACACACCAGCTCGAAGCATCAAACCCGGCACCTCCCACATTTTTTTGTTTATTGGGAAGTCGCAGTCCGCGCCTTTACCACTGGGCTACTTGTTGTGGTTTTCATTTTTAGAATTGACATATGATGACATTGAAATAATTTAATATTCAAATAATAACATGGACAAAAGTCAAAGGACTTTGATTAAAAAAATAAAAAAAATAAAATTCAATTAATGAGAAAGAAAAATAAGGAACGAAAACCTAATTTATTTTTGTTTTAATGTTTTAAAGCCACTATAACATAAAATGTTCTTTTAGCTTATTACCGCATGGTGCGTGCTTTTTCTATTACCATGAACAATTTTTCCGTACTAATATTATAGTCACCCCAACAAAAGTGACAATTATTTGCTGAATAATGCGGTTTTTTACTACTAGTACTTTACAACATATAATTTACCTATATATAAAGAGAGAAGGCAAAAATGGTGAATCTTTCATAATACCCAAATTGCCCTTCTCCATTAGGATTTCAAACAAAAAATCATGTAGGGTTGTTAGTAAGTTCATTATTTTTCAAAATATATTCTAATAGTTCATTATTTTTCAAAATATATTCTAATAAAAATAATATTTAAAATAAGTAAAATTAAAAAAAAAAGTTAAAACAATAAAAAAGAGTCAATTACCATACATGTAGGCGTGTGAGAAGATGCTAGAATATATAAAGTGAGCACACCAAAATAGTGAAGCTTTTAGTGAGGCTAGTATATAAAGTGAGCACACCAAAATGGTGAAGCTTTTAGTACTGTATTCTCATAATATTCCTTCCTAATCAGGATTCTAAAATAAAACAATTTAATTTAAAAAGAAATCAAACTAAACAAAAATAAATAAATAAATAATGTAAAAGAACAAATTGCCACTTGTGACAAGATGCTAGTAAGATATAAATGTAACATCCTACATTGCCCAGGGGAGTGATTCTTAAATGTATATTCCTATCCCTACCTAGCACGAGGCATTTTGAGAGCTCACTGGCTTCGGGTTCCATCGGAACTCCGAAGTTAAGCGAGTAGCGCGCGAGAGCAATCCCAAGATGGGTGACCTACTGGGAAATTCTCGTGTGAGTTCCAAGAAACAAAACCGTGAGGGTGTAGTCATGGCCCAAAACGGACAATATCGTGTTACGGTAGTGGAATGGGCCCGGAAAGTGGTCCGTCCCGGGTCGGGATGCGACAATAAAGGGATCAAAAGTGTGTTGAATCCGTCAACTGACACTGACAATACAATCATATATGCAAGAAAGTCAAGCAAATTAATAATTTAGTTGTTTAACCATAATGAAATAAGTAGACATACATACATACATACAAACATACAAACAAGATGTTTTGACAAACGCAAAATTGTTTATGATAATAATCAAATGGTCAAATGGTGTCTAGATTTATTTACCTCGGCAACCATCTGGGAGGTATGGGTTCCCTTCGTAACCTGGCCGGCACCGACATATGTAGCCTGAAGACCGATTATCGCAGGTGCTATTTGCCTTGCATGCAAAAGTGCTCTTGTTTTTAGCTGCAATGTCACATAACTCATTCCCAATTTCCCAATCAAGAATTGCCGGAAGCCGGGTTGTATTGTTTAGTTCTCGAAGACTTGTACTTGTAAAGTTGAACTCGTCTTCTTGCACAAGGAACGCGTAGCTGCATCGGTTGGAGTCCCCCACAAAATAATAATTGTCAAAGCTTCCCAAGTACACAGTCCCATTTTTCAGCCCACCGGGGATTTTAGTTTGGCAACATCCAACGCCAGAGCAAGTATCCAACTGATCGGTAGCGTTGGTAAGATTGTCACATATGGACATACACCTAGTTCTGTGCATTTCTTCGCCCTGGTAACCTTTAAAAAGCGCATATGTGTCGCATCCAACCGCAACGAACATGTTTTTGGTTTTGGAGATGGTGTAAGGAGGAGACACCCAGAGCTCGGAGCGGTTATATTCGGTCCTGTTGCCTTGAGCATCATAACAATCACGGGCTGCGAACTGTAGTATTTGGAGCTCACCGTCATAAAGAGATATGTTGGTAATTTCTTTGACATTGCCCGTCAACAAACGTGCTGTTGGCGGTTGAGTGGAAATGTCACAAGTGATTTCAAACCGGTGGTCGAGGTAGCAAGCAGAGCCTATGCCAAATGGGTATGGAATTGTGAGATTACCACAATGGTTAGGGCAGCCAGGCCGTGCCAGCTGAGGCGGAAGGAGAGATTGAGCTGTTGTTGGAGTTGGAGTTGCTAGTAAAATTGTAACAACTACCACCATTACTAAAGAGAGATGCAAAATATGCATCCTCCTATGTAACGCCATATATTATTAACTGAAAAGGGTCGAGCAGATCCTAGCAGTAGCAGAGAATAAAATCCAAGCAGGTGATGGATCCAAGAAATTAAGGAACTGCTAATTAAGAAGGTTGGCCTTCCGTAGGAATATATATATGGAAAGGATTAAAACGCGTGGTGGAATATTTTGCGTTGGGGGAAAATGTGTCCCTATTCTTAATTGTCTGTTATTGTTTTAGTCCACAATTAGGCTTTGTCCCATTTATTTCCAGGAAATGCACAAGAAAACATCCACCTGACTTAGTATTAGTCATTAGTCGATTAGCGTTGCCTTGAGCATGGTTGGCCTTCTGTAGGATTTAATATAAATGGAAGGGATTAAAACGCATGGTGGCATATTTTCTGTTCCTCATCTTGGCTGATTTGTCTGTTATTGTTTTAGTCCACCATTAGGCTTTGTCCGGTTTATTTCCAGGACGAGCACAAGAAAATATCGATCTCACTTAGTACTGAGTTCTGACCAAACAAAAAATAAAAAATAAAGACTTAGTATTGAGTCATTAGTGTCAAGCCAAGTTTATTTAATTATTTAAGTCAATAAGATTACTTAATTACCTTAATCAACTTGGAATATACAAATAAATAAATAAAGCCAAGTGAATCTATTATTTACACCTCAAGTGAATTTATTCATTATTTTCTTTCTTTTTTTAATAATGCTATTCTTACCATGTTTTTATACCACATTTATATATCATCTTATGTAGCATTTGATGTGGACAGCCACATTATTTAAATTAATCAGAATTTAATTTAAATTAACAAGTATTTAATAAATGAATAATTAAAATAAAAGCTGGAATTAAATGGTGATTGTGGCATACGATGAATCTTCTCCTTCCTTCTCCATTCAATCATGCTTCTTCTTGCACCAATTCTTTCACGCCATATTTTTATCCTTCTCCATTAAATCATGCTTCTTCTTCCGCCAGTTCTTTCACGCCATATTTTTTCACTCAAGTTTTTTTTCACGTTAGTGCGGACTTCCATAATCTCAACTAATTCTCATACGGCAAAGGTTCATCGACGCTCCCCTGTTTGGATTATTGGTAAGCATTTACCATTATTTTTATGAATTTATATATTTTTTAGTCTGTTTATTCTTCTTCTTTCTTTCGATCTCCATTGGAATATTTACCAAAACCTTTTTGTTCATAGAAAAATGACACTGGGGGTTGAAGATTTAACACTATGAGTCATTAAGGACTCCATCTTGTTCCTACTTATAATCAAATTAAAGGAATCTCAAGTACGTATCGTCAGGAAACCTTCATCCCTCACCACAACACCACTAACGTCAACTCTGATCAAGACCCGAAGAAAAATTTATCTTGCTACACAATGGAGATTGAGAGAAAGCAGAAGAAATAAATACACTAAAAAAATTAAATTCATTAAAAAAAATGATAGATGCGTATTAATAATCTAGAGAAGGGAGCGAAAAAATATGGCATGAAAGAATTGGCGTGGAAGAAGAAACGGGAGAAGAAGCAGGATTGAATGGGGAAGGAAGAAGAAGACTACCCGTATGCCACAATCATCATTTAATTCTAGCTTTTATTTTAATTATTGATTTATTAAATGATTTTTAATTTAATTTAAATGATGAACTGGTTAGGGCTTTATTTTTAAGTAGATTGAGTTGGATGTAAAAAGAAGTTTAATTGAGTTGGGTTTTGATAAGTAAGGGCACTTTCGGAAATAATGTTGGGTGTAAATAGATAATGATAGATAAATAAAATACAATGTAGATATAAAATCATTTAATGTGTGATTTCTTTATGAGTGATATTCATGGTGGAGGATTTGAAGTGGAAGCTTTGGTTTGCATATACCTGTCCGGGTTGAGTAAGTAAGTTGTATTGATATTGGTTATTTCACTCACTACACCTGAGAATGTTGTGTAAGGCTTGGTTAATTCTATTTTGAAAAATGTTTAATTCTCTTAAGTTTGGTGACCGTCTCTAGATTGCTTTGAGGCTAATGTATGGAAGGTCTTTTGTTTCATTGTTGTCTTTTATTTTTGTTTTGCTCGAGGACTAGCAAAAGCATAGTTTGGAGGTATTTGATAGGTGCATTATCTACCATATTAATTATTAATTATCCCTAAGTTTTGTTAAGGAATTGATTATAAAAGAGCCTTATTACTTTCCTTTTCTCAGTTTCTGCCAATCTGCACACTTAGAACGTTTTTGGTGATAATTCGACTTTCCGAATGAGTTTTGATGCAAGGCCAATTGGAGAAGGAAGCTAAGAAGCTGAAGATCGTTGTATCCGAATTTCATAATTTTCCATGAAGCCATTCATTCCAGTTTCACAAATCAATCCCGCAAAAGTTGTTTTCCCGTCAGAATTGCGCAGCTGTGGGAGAATGAAGATTTGGAGGCTTTCCCGATTTTTCATAGTGACGTGTCATATATGCTTGGAAAGATAAGAGATAAAGCTACGTTCCTCATATTTGTACATAATTTTCCAGAAGATAAATCGACCCCAAAACTGATGTGCAAGACAGATGACGTGTTTTCCAAGCCAAGAAGGATTCTTTCCTAGTTTGTGTCATTAATTGTTTAGGAGTTTGTTTGTTTTAGGAGAGTTTGTCCCAGACCTTTTAGGGTTTTTCTAGTATAAATAAGGTCCCTAAAATTCATCATCCTCCGCATACCCATATTACCACACATCCATACTACCATTCGACGTGCTTTGCCATGGACTCCGGGTTTTATCTTTCATTTATTTTTATTTCTATGTGTAACTAAGTTATTTTCTAAGGTTTATGATGAAGCCATGACATGAATATTTGCGAAGTACTTAGTTAATTATTATCTGATTATATGCCATGTTTATTCTTAATATTTATGGGTATTTTATTCTAGGTTTGAGTTTCTAATGACTGATCACCTTTAGGAATTTTGCATCTAGATATTTAGATAAATCTATGAGGATGACCAATATCAATTAGGTTTATTGGAACTAAGATTAAGAAGAGTAGACAAACTAGTGAGGATGACCAATATCAAACTAGTCCTATTTGGTTGACATGATTCTTCTATGCTTGATGGGTTTTTATGTGTTTAATTGTATGCCTAACCAATAGGATATGATTATCATGTAGAGATACAAAAGTTGATGCCTGACCACGGATTAATTCATACCTTAGAAAGAACGTAACATTGGCATGGTAAATGGATAATAGTTGGCTCTAGGAAAAGTAAATATGATTGTTATTGATGAATTCATAACTTTAGATTTTCTTGTATCATGTGTTTATTTAAATTGTCTTTTATTTTATTTTTTGTTAATTTTAGTCTTAATCAATTACTCAATTATTCAATTCAATCTATCTTTTGTTTGTTTAATTAAGTCTTGCGTGATTAATTGGTTAGATTGGTGTTAAAGCAATCCTTATGGGATCGACCTCGTATTTACATATATTACTACAATTGATTCGTGCGCTTACGAGTTTAATTTGGTTTAAATTAATCTATTATTTAGGTTAGTTTAAATTTACATCACTAATCACCCAGCCATTTCACCCAACCACCACATCTTCACATTAACTCCTCAGTCGAACCCATCTGTAAAATTAAAGATAGGAGCAAGACCGGCCAGACACAAATGCTCCAAGTCCAAGCAAACACAGGAGCAAGACCGGCCAATCTTTCAGAAAAGTGGTCCCACTCATAAATTCAATCAACCAAAGTCATATGAGAAAGAGATACATATATATGGAAGGGATTAAAACGCGTGGTGGAATGTTTTGGGTTCGGGGAAAATGTGTCCCTGCTCTTAATTTGTTTCCAGGAAAGGCACAAGAAAGCGTCGACCTGACATAACATTGGTCATTAGTCAATCCGCGACTGGAGAGTGCGAAGTCAAGTAAAGTTTGGCCACTAGGAATAGCCTAGTGGTGAGGGTGTGGGTGAGGGTTTGGGTAAGGGGTGGGGTAGATTAGGTAAAAATAAATAAATAAAGAGTCAAGTAAAGTTCATTTAATACGTAAGACTAGGGAGATAATTTGTAAACAAAATTTTAGAAACTAAAAGACATAAAATTTAATAATTGATTTATCATTTAAGTGTTGATAAACGTGCTTATTTTTATCTGTGATATATTATTTAGTTTACAAATTTAGTCATCAAATTTAGTCTCCCCTCTTCTAAATTATTGTAATAGATTCGAATCCCCCTCCCTTTAATAATAATAAACTAAAAAAAAGAATTTTTTGCATAACTTAGAGCATCTCTAAAGGAGATTCAAATTGTCCAAACTAGCAATAACGGTAACAAAAGACAGCATTAACGTTTTCCAACCGATGAGCCAAATCTGATGTGGCATGACATGGATTGACATCTCTCCCTCTTCCTGCCAATTTTTTTTAATTAATTGTTAAATGCTTTTTATTAATTTTTTATTGGTTTAAAGCATTATCCTTTTGTTTCTTTTCATTCCCAATACAAAGAAAATACATATGAATTATTATTTTATGTTTAAATTTGACATATCGGTTGGAGAGTAAAAGTTTAAAAGATGCCAAAGTACCACATAAGCCTTCAAATTTTAATTTTAGGTTTAAAATTTGACATCTCCTTTGAAGATGTTCTTAGTGGTTAGAGTGTTAGGCTTCCACCTATATATACCGGGTTCAAAACTCTGTATGCAGTGAAATAAAGTAAATAAGACACAATATGTTCTTTCATTATTTGAAATAATAGGAGTATAAAGATAACTCTTACTGTTTTCTCTCTTCTCTCTAGCCTTATATTCTTTCATTATTTGAAATAATAGGAGTATAAAGATAACTCTTTTCTCTCTTCTCTCTAGCCTGACTTATTGTTATTTTCTTCTGCATCTCTCTTCTTTATGTTCTCTCTTCCTTTCCTCTTTTCTTGCTTTTCTTAGGTATGTTTCTCACTTTGTTGTTAGTGGCCTTGGCCTTCATTATATAGGCAAATGATGAACAAGTAATGACATCATTGCTTACACAGGCATGATATCATTACTTGCACATACATGATGTCAACCATTTAAACTAAACAACGTACATCCATATTTAAAACATAAGTGAATTTATGGTTGATTATTTTCTTTCCTTTCTTTCGAAATGAGTTGTTGAAATTGTTTTGTCAAGCCTGCATATATAGTATGTGCTTTTTTTTTTTTAGTAAAAACTTAAGAAATAAAAGATAGATGGCGAAGCAAAAACTTATCGACGTTTTATTGGTTTCTAGGAAAATGAAATTGTACATATTGTTTTCTTGTTTTCCTAGAAATCAATAAAAGGTTGACAAGTTCGTTTTTTCTAGGATCTAGCTTTTCCTTCTTGTTTTTAATCTTAAAACACAGACTTACACAGCCCTCACAAAAAGAATTTCAATAAGTCCTTTACAAAGAAGAAAAAATATCAATTATAAATTATTATACTATTTGGAACAAACCAAAAACCCATGATTAACATGAACTGATGGGATTTGCAACAAACATAACATGAATTAATAGGAAAATTTTGACCTGCACTAAATTAATGTTTATCTAATAATATAAAACTTGCAAGGAACACGGTCGCATCATCTGAACGCGAGATTCTCCCAAATTAATAAGTAAATCTCAAATTAATAAGTAAAAGCATGCTTATCCTTCGTGGTTTCATCCGAATTGTTCATTTTATAGGTCCTTTATAGATCATTGTTACGAAAATTAGTCTAAATCGGAAGTCATTTAGATTGTTATCGTGAACATTTCATTGTGTTCTCAACAATACTATGTTTGTCTATTCTTTTCTCACGTTTTTTTTAATTAAACAATAATGTCAAATTCACTCCAGCATTGTTATCATGGAAAGACATTGTTATATTAATAAAATAGAAATTAAAAGCACAATAAATTAGGGAGGACAAGAAACCTAACCATAACACATAGTAAAAAGTCCTTAGAAATAACAATTAATAAACGAAAATGGTAGAGCTAGAAAGAATGACTCAGACTCAAACCAATAAGGAAAACTCAAAACTAGAGCATGAGATAATCATAAAACAACTCCACCATCTCCAACCCTTGGCCTAAAACTTAAAATTTTTAGCCCATAAAATTTAGGTTTTAACCTAGAAACAGTTTTTCTACTCCAACCCTTATGGCCTAAAATTATAGCCCCAGATTATTAAAGAATAAATTTAGGCTAATTTTTTTTCTTAAAGTAACTTTTTTTAAAGAAAAAAATTATGTAGAAAAAATTATGTAGACTATCCTAATTTAATTTTATGAACATTTTAACCTAAAAAATATTTAGATTCTGACAAATACTGAAAAATCACTAACCGACACCATGAAACTCATTAAACACTATGAAAAAAATATGAAACACATAAAATATTTTTTTTAATTACTTTAGCCGTTAGATTTAAATTTGGACCGTTAAATTTCATCAAATTAGATATTAACCGTTGGATTCAATAAATTTATAAATATAAAACTATATAAAATATACATATATGGTGGGTCTACCCCACTAATCCTGGGCTAAATCTGGCTTTGTTTTAGGTTTTAGGTTTTAGGTCCAATTTTAAGCTTGGGTTGGGTTAGATTTGGGGGGAAAATAGAAGGAAAAAAAAAATATAGGTCAGGATTGGAGATGGTCTAAGAGAAGCAGAAGTTCAAAAGCTTCGAAAGATCATAAACAAAAGCTGCCATTGCACATGAAGGACAAGAATACCTACACCAAAGTTGTCTAAATAATTAGCCACCTGATTACCCTTGCCATATATGAGAAACTTGAATTCCCATGAGAGAGAAAATTGTGCAGTAGTTAGACCAATCAATAGATAAAGGCCAAGGTACTTGAATATATCTATTGAAAATAAAAGGGTTTTTATCACAAATGGTCCGTAAAATTGACCCACACCATCAAGATGGTCCCTGAAATTGAAAATTAATCAATGTAGTCCCTGAAATTGGGTGTCGCAAATCAATGAAGTCCTTCCGTCATAACTCCGTTAAAAAATTATGTTATGTGCTGATGTGGCAAGTGACATGGCACACTTTATATTAAAAAACTAATAAAATATTATTAAAAACTAAAAAAAATCATTTAATATTTTTTAAATGTTAAAATGATAATCAATTATTTAAAAAAAAACCCATGTTTGTCAAACCCCCCCGTCCCCTTCTCCCCTACCACCTGCAACCTGAAGAAGAAGAAGAAGAAGAGAGAGGAAAAAAAAAAATACAACCCCTTCTTCCCCACCCTCTGCAACCCGAAGAAGAAGGAAAAAAAAACCCTTCTCCCCCACCCCCTACAACCCGACGAAGAAGAAGAAGAAGAAGAAGAAGAGAGAAAAAAAAAAACCCTTCTCCCCCACCCCCTGCAACCCGAAGAAGAAAAAAAAAATATATATATTAAATGATTTTTTTTAGTTTTTAATAATATGTTTTTAGTTTTTTAATATAAAATGTGCCACGTCATTTGCCATATCAGCACATAACATAATTTTTAACGGAATTATGACGAAAGGACTATATTGATTTGCGACACCCAATTTCAGGGACTACATTGATTGATTTTCAATTTCAGGAACCATCTTGATGGGGTGGGTCAATTTCAATGACTATTTATGATAAAAACCCAAAATAAAATGTAATCCCAAAGCAGAATCACACTCAATTCAAAGGTTTGAACGAATTTTCGTAAGAATGATCAATGAATGAGGATCTTGAAAATAAATGGTTTGGATCATTATACAAAATTGCAAAATGAGACCAAACATGTTGTGGTATTAAGTATATAGCGGAAGCACATCCACTCTAGCCAATGTGGTTGTACTGATTGTTTGTGATGAAAAATAACACAATTTCACTATGGCTAGAATGTTAAACAATGTTGAGTTGATTATTTCAAGCAGTGAATTATCATCCATCATCATATGAAATTAACATCTGGATCTACATGTTGCCATACTCACTAGCTGTACCAGTACTAGGACCACAATCAGCTCTAATAGACACATGATAAGCATTTGAGTTAGGTGTCCCAAGTAAGTACTCAGTCTATTCTGAATAAAATTCAGCTTTTCCCCATGCATGCTTTTCTGTAATTCTCATTTCTTACAGTTCCATGGCAACTTCTTTCATTGTTGGCCTGTGATAAGATTTTTACTGTTTATGCAAATAGGGTCAAAATCACATGAAATGCTTGCAAGAATACAAGGATGTTGTAGTATAGATGCTCATGCAAGGTCGTTCTCTTCAAGGACTATTTGGATAATTTATGTAGAAACAATTCCTAATTAACTACTTAAAACTAAAAATTGAGAAAGGTGATTTTGAATTTAGGTAAAATTAAAATGAATTTTAATTAAAAAATAATAATAAATTTGCCCACAACTAATATGATAAAAAGAAAATAGTTTTAAATACCAATTTATAAAAGCACTAGGTTTCACCATCACCTAGCAATCTTATGAATTCTTACCAATTACTTATGATCCACACATGCTACTTTGAAGGTTAGGTTTTTCTAATTTATATTCTACTTGGAACCTCCAACATAGAATGTATATCTAATATGCAACCCGTCCGGACGTTCTGATCAAATATGAACATGAAAAACTCATTATGCTCTATGAAAACGCTTTAAAAAATCATACAACCCTTAAGACGTGGTGTTCATCTTAAGTGAAATTACAATTATTAATCACAAGAAGCCAACATCAATTTTAGGGAACCTTCCAACCAAAATTGCATCAAATTACTTGTCTAAATATCCTAATGGTAGCCAATCATCAAGACAATTAGATTTTTATTCACGGTGATTAATAATTCAAAGTATGCATGCAATCAATCATAAGCAATTAAATAAAAATTACATATTCATGCTAAGGCTCAAGGCTTCACCCTAACAAAACGGATTAGTTATGTATACTCATAATTAAAATCATAGAAAATATTATTATGAAGAAAATGATTGAAAACACCTTAAGGTAGAAAAACTTCAATAACCCTAGTAATTCTCTCTGTCTCCAAAGTTTCATAAAAGCAAGCGTCTCTAAAACTAAGAACGGCAAAGCAATATATGTTGCTAAGCACAAACCCTAAAATGTAATCTTTTGTTCCAACTAGGAAACCAAATAATAAATAAAATATCTTAGAAAATACAGTCCTAATTAAACTAGGAGAATCTGCCAAGTATTTGTCCAGCCACGTTTTAGCCTCAGATATCCTCCAAATCCAGCCCATAATAGCTTATTTTGAAGATCGGGACGTTTTGAACACATCTCCAGAAGGCCACGAACTCATCAGAGGTCATCTTGGGCTCCAAAAATGCAATTCAAGCCCAAAACGTCACTATTCCAGCAGTGCGCACTGCTCCTTTATTTTATTGCCAAAAAAAATCACCACTAGGTAGAAAAATCTGATATTTTGATACGATCAAGCTAAGTGACTCACGAATGTCCTCTAATTGAAATTACTCCAAAATTCATCCGTTTGATCACATTTTGCTTCAGAGAAAATCGAAAGTCCTATATTGAAAATACAATTCAAAGTATCAAAATTTTTCTAAAATATTAACCAAAATACACTAAGAACAGGGTTAAATAAATAATATAAAATCTCCTCATCAAAATACCCCCAAACTTAGTTTTTTGCTTGTCCTCAATCAAAACAAATCTAAAAAAACAAAAATAAAATCTAACGAACTAAAATCTTAAATAAAACCTAGCTAAAACAAAATTTCCACTTTCAAGTTGCAATCCATAGAAAATGTTAAAAATTAGAACATCTGTTCAAAACTTCCAACCAATCCCACCACAAAGTTTAAGCCATTTAGAATCAATTAGAAAATAATTCACAAACTTCCTTAGGTGTAAAGTGATCCATCATAGTTAAGGAGACTCAACCAAACTCTTACATCTCATCCCTTTTATTTCATTCACACACTTATATAATCATTATTTTTTTCTTTTCTTTTTTTTTTCTTCTCTCTTTTTATTTTTTATTTTTTTTAGTAACAGTAGTGGTCGTGCAATGTTGGTTCTCTTAAGCTTTCGATCTAACCCATGTAGCGAGCTTTAGGTCAATGACTCTCAAACCACTAGGGCTTTAGGGCACTAGGTGTAGAACACCCCTAAGGACTTATTAACCAAAGCTGAAAAGGCCACAAAACCAACTAACCATGTTGCCCCATGCCAAAACTCTAATGTTTGACGCGAGGATCAGTGCTGATTAGGCAAGACTGACTCGGTTACTAGGCAAAGCCTCGGGTGAAACAATTACTACTTTATAACACATACTAACTTTATTTTATATATAACGAAAATAGAAAATGCACTTAGACAAAAAGTATGTTTCAATCTCACTCCCCACAAATCTTGTTGGTGTGATGTGCAAAGTTTTCAAAGTACAATTCATAAATTAGTGTCTAAGCAACGATAAATAGAAAAGACTCTATTGTGGGATTAATTTTCACCATGTCCATTTGTTCTAACGTTTAAAATAATCTATAAATATTAACTTAAAAACAAAAATTTTTAACTGACACAAAATTAAAATTCTAAAATTTTACTTCCCCACCTCCAAACTTATTTCACACTTTATCCTCAAGGTGTGAAAAAATAAAAACATAAAGAAGGAATGAAGAAAAATGACCGACAAAAACAACTAACAAATCGAAAGAAACAACTAGTAGACAAAAGAAAAAAAAAACCATGAATAAATAACAAAAACAAGAAGAAAAAGGAACAATGATACCTAGGCTGGAAGTAGGAACTTGCTACTTGATAATTGGATAGCCAAACAAAAAGCCATGGAGAGCCCACGTAAGCAAATAATGCACCAGCCCATTTCGTTAAAAACCGAGCTAGTGCACATGCATTTGCTAGGAAAGCTGACCACACGGACAGACACGGACCCACCCGTGAACCACTCACGTGCTGAAGAACCCTAATGTCCGCCATTGCCATATCTTGAACCCAGAACCAAACGGCTACCTTCTTTCATTTTCAAAACAGTCTTCTCGGACAGACACGGGAAGCACACTAGGAAGACACGTGTCACACATCCTTGTGGTTAACTCCTTAGGATTCCCATAACACATGTGCCCCATCCACCCATTTTCATTTCTGATTGTTTTGTTAGAAACCCTAGGCCTCTATAATCTGATTTTCGGACTTCTCCTTCAAGCTTTCAGCCACTCGCTCTCTAGAAAATCCGAAATGATTCTCCATTATTGCAAACCTTCCATCTCACAGCAGCTTCGTCATCCGTTCTGCAACCAACAATCCAGCAACATACACCCCCCGTGTATCTCCTGTTGAATCCCACATCGATCATTTATAAAAAAAAAATAATAGTTTAAATATCATAGCCTTACTAGAACTATCATCGAAACATTTTGTAATAAAATCTTACACCTAACATATTATGCAGGTGGTAATTACCAAGTTGGAGACAATTTCGGTGTTGTTGAAAATGGACCGTATGATCCTGATCTTATTTTAATTAACACCGAGGTCGTTTATGATAAAATCTCACACCTGATGGATTGTGCAAGTGGTAATTACTAAGTTGTGGACAATATCAGTGTTGTTGGAAGTGAGATGTATGACCCGTCTCTCTAATAATTCTACATCCTATCAGAGTTAGGAAGCGGGCCAGTATTGTACTACCACGTAATGGGTGGGTACCTTGGCCCTGCATGTAAGGTGCCGATGTATGGATCTTCCACATATGATCCACTAATATGGATCTCCCATATGTGACCCACTTATTGGGTTCCACGTGAGGGCGCGTGTTGAATCTCACATCGACCATACAAAAAGAAAAGTAATAGTTTAAATATCCTAACCCACCAAGTTGAGGACAATATCGATGTTGTTGGAAGTGGGCGTATGACCTGTCTCTAATAATTCTACATCTCTAACCCATCCATGGTGAAGCGAGCTGAAGGGCTAAGATGCATGAAGGTAAATCCCTCTTCCATTGGTGGTTTTTTTTATTTTTCGTTTCAGATTTATGTATTGGAGTGTAATGTATACATGCATGTGTTTTTATCACCATGAGGTCCCCCAAACTTTGCAAATCTGAGAAAAAGGACAGGACAAACCACCATGAGTCGCCAGATCCGAGGGCACAGAGGTCATCTAGCGTTCCCAATCTTGCAATCGCAGCCGATCTCACCTCAGGTACATAAAAATGGACCTCCATTTCGTTTAATCTTCTAATGTATAACATAATCTGCTCTAGTTCACAATGCATGTAGTTGATCCGTTGATCTTCGTACTACACACCCCACGGAGTTAAAACAAACTCAAAGTGCAAAGTTGGTTTCGTAGGGAAAAAAATTGCATCTTGGTGGTCTGCACATATCTCAGCACGGAACAAAAGAAAAGATGTCTTCTCGGAGATCACAAATCCGAACAAACAGCAGGTATAAAACCCTTGTAAATTCAAGCATATGGACTGACTGCGAAACATAGCTATCTGCATATTCTATCTGCACATGTCTAAGCATTGTTTCTAATTTTTGTGTAGGACACGAGAATCCAATGTATAGCCGAGAGAAGGGAACGCTCTAAGCCCCGGTCCAGTGGTCCCCAAAAAGGCAAAAGGAACTCCAACGTCTCGGCCTCTGCAAACTCAGGAAGGTAAAAATTTCGTTCTTCTGCTTTCGCTCAGCTCTACATTTCATTTAGCATGATTCCAGTGTACAATGCTCTTTATTTTCCATGTATGCAACCTGCAATTAACCAATGTTTGTGAAAATTAAAAACAAAGCTAAAATCAACTAGGTAAATAAAGAAACAACATTTTTGGATTTTTTATATTTTATATATATATTTTTAACACCTAGGTATGTAAATGCATCTAGAAATTTAAACTAATAATAAAATGGAAAATCAAATGAAACATAAAGTAAAGAGTTTAAGTCGATGACTCGCTTTCACCGAACTTCCCTATGAAGGGTTTAAGTCGATGTTTGGTAACCTTAAATGTGAAACCCTTGCCCTCAGCCTTGATGTCCACATTACCATTCTGAAAAACTTTAGTAACCGGAAAAGGGCTTTTCCACTGAGACTCCTGTTTTCCTGGAAACGACTTTAACTCGGTGTATAATTTGTATGAGAGCGGAGGAGTGTAAGTATGCTAGTGCTCCAGCAGTTTTAGCTGCTGTCTTGAGTTGTAATTCCAATGAAAATGATGATCCTTTCCTCTTTTTGCCATGAATGTGCTCAAAGAGAGTGCCGTGAGTGACAAACTTGTAAACTAGTAGAGGAATTTCTGACTCTAAACAACAACCCAATAACCTCACCACATTTCTATGGTTGATTTGAGAGAGAACAATCAACTCATTGACAAACTGCTCATTTTGGGTTGGGACACCAATTTTAGACTTTTTTTTATGGCAATCACTTTATTGTTATGTGCTGCTAATATTCCTTTGTAAACTATTCCATAGCCTCCTTCACCAAGGATTCTACTTTCATGGTAATTTGTTTATTGCCTTGTCAAGTTCTTCTGCCATGAAATTTTTTGTTGTCTTCACAGAGCCTCCTTGACTAGCGATTTGTTGTTGTAACAATAAGCCACCATTTTCTTTAAAGTATTTTCTTTGAGTTTGGTGAACTTTCTTCTCTGCATTCCCCATATATCCACAAAAATCCACATAGTAAAACAAAGAAGCCTACACTGGGACATGCAAAGATGACTCCATATGTTATTGACACATATGTAAGTATTCTTTGTGCAAGACAGACTCTCCATATGTTATTGACGCATATATAAATATTTTGTTTCATTTCACCATCAAAGCAGTTGCGACGCTAATTATTGTGTCGCAAAGCCATCGTAAAATAACTTTGCGATGCTTGCAATGCTTCGCAATAAGTTGTGAAAACTTTTGTGACACGAGTTTGTTGCGACGAGATCACAAGCATCGCATGAGCATCTTTAAAAGGCATAAACGATGATTTCATGATTTTACATGACGAGTTTTTAGAGTGGTAATTAACAAGTTTTTTTGTAGTGGTATGTTATTGTCGATGTTAATTTTGATATCAAGCAAAAAATAAAGTGGACATATCAATTTCGATTGGTACATCTGTAGATATCGAAATTTCGGTAAATAAATGTTGACCGATAAATCAAAGTTTCAACGCTCATGTATTACATAAATCTTACACGTAGCGTGCGACTCAACGAAAATTGAAATGAGTTGGAAAAGTCATCAAATAGGACACGTGTCAACACCTGGCAGAAACAACTTATTTCATCTGGGATATTATATTCAAAATTAGGCCTTGAAAAATTCTATAAATACAAGCCCATTTCATTCATTTTAGAGGAAAATTCATATTACACCTTGAAGCTCTGAAGCTCTGAAACTCCGAAGCTCTCAAGCATCCAGGTTCCCGAAGGATCAAGAAAGCCCTTTTCGTTCTTCATCAAATCCTCCTTCAAGATCAAGCCCAGACAGCCCTTGAAAAAAGTGTTCTTCGTTCTTCGTTCATCATTCTTCCAAGATCAAGCCCCGACGGCCCCTTGGATCAACAAACTTCCAATTCAAGATCAAGCCCCGACGGCCTTTAAAGAAAGCACCATCGTTCATCATCCGTTCATCCAAGACCAAGCCCCAACGGCCCTTTGGATCAACAACGTCGACAAATCCACACATCCAACCGTTCTTCAAGATTAAACCCAAAAGCCCTTGAAGATCCGTTCATCACTGTTCTTCAAGATCAAGCCCAAAAGCCCTTGAAGACCCGTTCATCACCGTTATTCAAGATCAAGCCTTAACGGCCCTTGAAGAAACACTCATCCTTAACATCAAAGCCCCAACGGCTCATTGAAGATCCGCTCAAATCCACCTTCAAAGATCAAGCTCACGGCCCCCTTGAAGAAACTTCCAACAGTTCATCCAAGATCAAGCCTCGACGACCCTTGGATCAACGAAACATCCACAAATCAACACCTTACGGAAATCAAATCAGAGGATCAAAATAGAGAGAGATTGTAACCCAAAATCATCAAATACAAATATTTGTTTGTGCACGTTGTTCTTGTCTCTTTCGTTTTCGGAATTTTCCGTGTTCACAAATTGGCACGCCCAGTGGGACAATCTCTACCTCTCATCTCTTTCTCCGTTCAAGAAATTCGAGCACACTTCCAAAATCAATGGCATCAAGGAAGGCTCAAACTGTTCCCGCAACTGGCGCAAAGAACAAGAGCGTCCTCGTCGCAAGTGGTGTCACTTTAGGCATCATGACTCGAAGCAAGGCAAGAGCTACTTCTGCCGCCTCTTTCACCTCTGCATCAACTCTGCCAAAGGAAGAAGAGCACCCAAGGCACGAGCCTTTGATCACCTTAGCCTCACCAAGGGCACCAAGGGGCGAAAGTCCAAGGAAATACTCCGAATCCATGCTCTCCGATACCGATTCGAGCGGCAGTTCAGCCATGCAAGTCATGACCATTGGAGCAACTTCAATCGATGAGCAGCTGGCTCAAATGAATGAAGCAATCGCAAGGCTAACCCGAACTGTGGAAGAAAAAGACTTGCAAATCGCTGCACTCGTCAGCCGGCTGGAGCCACAGGACGACGAGAACCCCAACCCGGAGAATGATCCACTAAAGAGAAGAGATGACGAAGAAGATGAGCCTCAGGTGGAGAAAAACGATGTGAATCCGGAGCCAGACCAAGCAGCGGCACTCATGAGATCTCTTTCTATCCAGCAGCTGCAGAAGATGATCACCAACACCATCAAGGCATAGTACGAATGGAGCTCAAATACCTACGGGCTGTACTCAAAGCCTTATTCAAAGAAGATTGATGCCCTAAAGATGCCGAGGGGATATCAACCACCAAAGTTCATGCAGTTTGATGGAAAAGGAAACCCAAAGCAGCACGTTGCACATTTCGTCGAAACTTGCAACAATGCAGGGACGGAGGGAGACTACCTCGCCAAGCAGTTTATGCGCTCGTTGAAAGGAAACACCTTTGAGTGGTACACAGACCTAGAGCCCGAGTCCATCGACAGCTGGGAGTAATTGGAGCAGGAATTCCTCAACCGCTTCTACAGCACTCGCCGCACTGTGAGCATGCTAGAGCTAACGAGCACAAAGCAATGGAAAGATGAGTCGGTCATTGACTACATCAACAGATGGCGCACTCTAAGCCTCGACTGCAAAGACAGGCTCTCGGAGACCTCTTCAATCGAGATGTGCGTCCAAGGTATGCAATGGGGTTTGCAATACATCCTTCAAGGCATTAAACCACGGACCTTCGAAGAGCTAGCCACCCGCGCCCATGACATGGAGTTGAGCATCGCCCATCATGGGAAGAAAGAACCGATCGTCGACTATAAGAACGACAAAGTTCTTGGGCCAAAGTTGGAGAAGACTGCGTGGAAATCCACCAAGGAAGCAATGACAGTCAACACAGCTCCCGTCAAAATCCCTACACGAGGCAAGGCGATTCAAGCCGAAGGCTTTCGTGATCAAGAGATGCGTAGACACACTTTAAAGGAGCTTGAGGAGAAAACTTATCCATTCCCCGACTCTGATGTGGTTGCCATGTTAGAAGACTTGCTGGAAAAGAAGGTGATTAGTTTGCCTGAGTGCAAACGGCCAGAAGAGATGAATCGCACCGACAGTCCAAGGTACTGTAAATTCCACCGCTTCATCAGTCAACCGACATAAAAGTGCTTCGTGCTGAAAGATCTCATCATGAAGCTGGCTCAGAAAGGAATCATCGAGCTAGATCTTGACGATGTGGTGAAGTCAAACTATACCACATTCACTTCTGGCTCTTCCGACTCAAAGTTTTCACCTCAACCGCTGGGGGCATCCTCCAAGACAAGCAAAGTTGAAGGATGGACTCAAGTCACTCCTAAGAAATTGCACAAGAAGCATACGCCTCCTCCACAAGTCCGCCAATTGGAAAGGGGGCAAAACAGCTCTTGTCAACCTTCAAAGCAACGTGAACGTGTTGAAGATGATGAAATTGCGACACAAAAATCGTCCGTTGCCATCACGATGTGCGACTTCTTGCCCGAAGACTTCTTCAATCACACGGTCAAAGCTCCTTGCTATGAAAATTGTGAGGAACGCCTCTCCCAGATTGCTTGACAAAATTCACAAATTCTCCTCGCCCGCACGAGTCTAAACTGCATGGCACAAAGCTCCTGGTCTGCACAAGCATAAAAGGCAACACCAATGCTCCTTGTTCGCACGAGCCTAAACTGCACGAAGCAATGCTCCTTGTCCGCACGAGCCTAAACTGTAGGACACGAGGCTCCTCGCCTGCACGAGCCTAAACTACATGGCACAATGCTCCTGGTCTGCACGAGCATAAAAGGCAACACCAACGCTCCTGGTCTGCACGAGCATAAAAGGCGACACCAACCCAAAGCTCCTGGCTTACACGAGTTGAAACTGAAAACGGCACCAAAGAAAAAAAAAAAAAAAAGTCCAAATAAAAAAAAAAGTATTTGAACTACGTTTTGACTTGATCTCTTTCTTTGGAAGGGTACGTAGGCAGCTTGAATATTCAATTTCAAGTTCAGTCACATCAAAATAAAAAAAAATGTTTTATTAAATAGAGTCAATTTTATTAAAAAAAAGAAAAAAAGAAAAAATACAATTTCTTCAAAAGAAAAAAAGGAAATAAGGAAAAGGAAACATATATATATATGTATGTCTCGGTCCAGCACCAACAATGGTCCAGACAGATCCCATGGCCCATCCTCATTCAACTCCTAAACCCAAGACATATGGGCCCATCAACTTCCTCGCCCACTTGGCTCCTTCTTTCCCTCATGTCTTCAGCCTGATCTACATAGTCACCGACTCATCCGATTCCAACCCAGCAAACCCAACTCCGAGCATGCTCCGCCACGCCGTCATCCAAAACGAACCCCTTTGGATCATCTTCTCGGCCGACATGACCATTAAGCTCAAATACGAGCTCATTGTCAACAGCTTCAAGACCATCGACGGCCGCGGCGTCAACGTCCACGTGCACCACTGCAAGCCCGCCGGCAACCAACATCGCCTCCAGCCCCACCCACGTTGGCTGGCGCGGCAAATCGGACGGCGACGACATCTCCCTCTTCGGCGCTCGCAAAATCTGGATCGACCACTGCTCCCTCTCGTTCTGCGCCGACGGACTGATCGACGCCATCATGGGTTCACTGGAATCACGATTTCCAACAACTACTTCGCCCACCACGACGAGGTGATGCCAGTGGGCACTCTGACATTCCGGAGGAGGCAATACTGATCAGTGTTGAGCAGTTCTTGGAACCTCTCGAACCCTGCTACAGATCACTCTGCTCTTGTGGTAACCGAGCAATTGCTGATGGGTCACTTCTTGATTTCTTAAGGCAAGGGTCCACCTTTGGACTTTCACTTGTGAAGCTCGATATTAGGCAAGAATCTGACAGGCATACTGATGTGATAGACGCCATCACCAAGCATCTGGAAATTGGTTCCTATCGTGAGTGGTCTGAAGAACGCCGTCAGGAGTGGCTTTTATCTGAATTATGTGGCAAGCGCCCACTGTTTGGTCTTGATCTTCCAAAAACGGAAGAAATCTCTGATGTTTTGGACACATTACATGTGATATAAGAACTTCCATCTGATAACTTTGGAGCATACATCATCTCAATGGCGACTGCTCCATCTGATGTGCTCGCAGTTGAGCTCCTGCAACGTAAATGCCACGTGAAGAAACCATTATAGAGTCGTTCCACTGTTTGAGAAGCTTGCAGATCTGGAGGCTGCTCCTGCTGCTTTGTCACGGCTTTTCTCGATTGATTGGTATAGAGAGCGGATCAACGGAACGCAAGAAGTCATGATTGGGTACTCAGATTCTGGTAAAGATGCAGGGCGTTTCTCTGCAGCCTGGCAGTTATACAAGGCACAGGAGGAGCTTATCAACGTTGCTAAGAAATTTGGTGTGAAGCTAACTATGTTCCATGGTCGTGGTGGCACTGTTGGAAGGGGAGGTGGTCCCACCCATCTTGCTATATTGTCTCAACCACCAGATACAATTCATGGTTCACTCCGTGTCACTGTCCAAGGTGAAGTCATTGAGCAGTCGTTTGGAGATGATCTCTTGTGTTTTAGAACACTCCAGCGTTTCACAGCTGCTACACTAGAGCATCGAATTTCTGACGAGTTTGCTTCTCAAACATTACTTGTGAATCTACTGTCTTTTGTTTCTCGGACAATAAACTCATATTGGGGAACTCAGCAATGGATTGATCTTGCACGCTTTACTGGACTGCAATCTCGGAAGAGTGAGTCATCCTCTCATCAAATGCCAGAAATGCCCGATTCTACTAACCAAATGCCAGCACTGGAAGATAAGATAGCTTCTGTAGCTGAAGCACCTGGAAAGGTTGAGACCCTGGAGGTTGGGTGAGCTGCGACACCACGTCCGACAGCTCACAGGAGCTCAAGTTTGGCGATACGGTCTTTGACTCCACCATGAACAGCAACGGCTTGGCGAGTCCCTTCATGGAGGTGGATTTCGAGGGTCTTGTGGCAACGCTTGGTGGTCTGGTGGGAAGCGCCCAGGTTGCAAATATGATCCCTTCCTTTGCGACGACAGGCAGTACAACGGCTGTGCAATGGCGGCAGTGCAAGGTAGCAAGAATGCAGTGGCGGAGCAATGGTTGTGTAATGGCAGTGGCAAACGTCAAACGGCGGAGAGCTTCAATAACCGCCGTCAAACGACTAGCCGGTCATGAAGCCTCGACTGCAGCATCTCCGTCGTCTTCATCATTTCCTACAAATTCCTCATCCCGTCACCCAAATTTATACAGAAAAATATATATATAAAAAAAAAAAGAGGTGGTGGTGCATCTGGCACCACGTGAAAAAAAAAAGGGAATGGTGGATCAAGCACCATGTGAAATCAGACGAAAAAAATAATAAAATAATAAAAAAAAAAGAGAAGGTGGATTCTTGGTGGCTAGCACCATGCAAAAAACAAAGGGAAAATGGGTTTTGGGATGGTGGATCACTCCACGCGAAAAAAAAAAAATATATATATATATATATATATGTATGCATATATATATGTATGTGTATATACATATATATATGTGTGTGTATAATATATATATATATATATATATACAGCAAAAAAAAAAAAAGCATTAAGAGAAATAAAGTCCGTTTTTATTTATTTTTTCTGAAAATTTTACATAAATTTGCATTATACATACTTAAAAAAAAAAAAAATCAAATCAAATTTACAAGAGGGGATCTTCAAGGACGATCAGGTGCCGCCTCACCACTCGACAGAGCTCCAGAAATGAGAGGCGCCGGAGGTTGACTGTTTGAAGCCACATCACTCGGCTGATCATTTGGAGCTTCATTACGCGGTACAGCCCCAGAAGACGAAGGCAAATGCTGCTGGAACAAACCCACAAACCTCTGATGATCAAGTAAAATCTGACCATCAGATTCCTGCATCTGGTTAATCTTCCTCTTCATGTTTGTCGCATAGCTATGTGCGAGCTTATGCAACTGTTTATTCTCCTGCTTGAGCCCTCTAATCTCCTGTTTGAGACTCATCACTTCAGCCGCCAATGATTCAACTTGACGGGTCCGAGCAAATAGGCGTTGGGCCATATTAGACACAGAACCTGCACACTGCACACTGAGAGCCAGAGAATCCTTAACAGCCAACTCATCAGACCGTTTGGAAAGTAGTCTGTTATCTCTGGGAGTGACAAGGTTCCGGGCCATCACCGCAGCGGTCATATCATTCTTCACCACTGAATCCCCAACGGTAAGAGGACCAGTAGGGGATATGAAGGATGGGCACCATATGTTGTCTGGAGAAGGTGGGACTGCCTCTTCACCAAGATTCAAGTCAAAACGACGGTCGAAGGGTCCAGACATTTTCAAAGTGTTGAAGAAAGAAGAGATCGGACAAATCAAGATCTTAGAAGTGCAAGAAGGGAGTTTTCACAAGCGAAAATTCAAATGTGCTTTGAAACGAACAACGTGCCTCTATAAAAAATCAGCACTCGATGGGATTTCAGAGATCGAAGAGGCGAGCTCAGAACTCGAAAAGGCCATTCAAAAATCGAAGAGGCAAGCTCAGAAATCGAAGAAGCATCTTGCTTTTCCAGACGCGTTGGCACCCGTCACACGCAAACTCAGCTTTGCGGAAATCACGGGTAATTTGTCGAAGCGCCGATCCCAGATATCGGAGAGGCGCCAGTCTTTTTCAGCCGCGTCACCACCTGTCATATGCACACTCAACTTTGCGCAAATCACGGGCAATTTGTCGAAGATTTTCAGTGAAAAAGAAAGCACGTGAAGTTTACTGTTCAATCACGCGTTAGTTGCCGACACGAGTGAAAGAATAGTACCTCTACAGGTATTAAGGGACCTCCTATAACTGTCCACCTTCACCTTCCATAGCAAGGCAGACATACAGAACCTTTCTTCATCTCCGAGAACCTCTCTTCATCTCCGAGAACCTTTCTTCATTTCTGAGAATGCCTTCCCAACGAGGCCTCTCGAGTTACTCAGTGTTTCTTATTTCTTGGGGTACCTCTGCAAACAAATGACACCAAAGCAAAAGTATCTCATATCACCAGGGTAGAAAGCAAGAGTATCTCATATCATGCTTTATCCCCGTCATTTCCTTTGTCCTTGTTCTTACCTACAAAGACAAGGATAAAGAAAACAATATGCCGGAACCTCCACTCAAACTCGGGTAAGGAACCGACTGCTTGGAACCCTTCCCTGATTGCCTACCTAGCACTGCTCTCGAGTACTCGTCTCCCACTGCTGCTATACTTCCAAAGAAGCTGCTACATCTGCCTGAAGAACAGATAAGGCAAGTGAAAATGATACCTTGCAACATGTGGAGACAACGTGCAGAAGAAACAAGCAGAGAAGAATGCAGCCTGCACAATCAACTCAGTAGAAGGAGTCTGAGCTGAAGAACTCGAGAAGATGCTACATTCTGCCAGAAGAATAGATAAGAGAAGGGAAAATGATACATTGAAGCATGTGGAGACAAGCACAACAAAGCACGTGCCGATTCATCCGCTACTTCTTCAAAAGCAAAAGTATCTCATATCATCATGTTTGCAATCACTCTGGGTGGAGGACTCGTTTTGACCCTCAAATTCTTGGGTCGACTCGCCAGGCGTTGCGGGCTGCACTTGCCAATTCACCACCCTTGAATCCAAACCTTAAAGATCAAGTCACCCAATGGAAGAAAAGCCCATCAATCTTGAAGATCATACCGCTGACCAAACTGCTCAGGTGTGAATTAGAAAGATTGAACAAAGCAACAAGTCGTCACCTTCACCTCGTGCATGCTTGCCATGTGTTCGAGTCAACCTTCAAGAATCAAGCCTCAACGGCCCTTGAAGAAGCTTCCAGCCAAATTCAAGATCAAGCCTCGACGGCCCTTGAGGAAATCACAAGTCCGATTCAAGATCAAATGTCTACCATCCTTGAATCAAAACCTAGTTCAAGAATAAGCTGTGGAAAATCAACAATTGGAGGAATCCAGAAAATCCTCCAACCCAGTTCAAGATCAAAGCTGTGGAAAGTCAACAAAGCGCAAAAAAACAAATACGTGCCGATTCATCCACTACCAAAGCCAAAGATCATCTACCACATGAAGCTCCTTGTGGTCCAATTTCAACCTTGAAGAAATTTCAAACAAAAGTTCAAGAACAAGCCTCAAACGGCCCTTGAAGAAATCTCAAACAAAGTCCAAGAACAAGCCTCAACGGCCCTTGAAGAAATCTCCAGCCCAATTCAAGATCAAGCCTCGATGGCCCTTGAATCGACATCTACATTAAGGGACTTCAAAACGCATCTCCTACACGTGACAAGCACATGTATATGACGCGCCTTGAAGTGGGGGCATTTGTAGACATCAAAATTTTGGTAAATAAATGTTGACCGATAAATCAAAGTTTCAACGCTCATGTATTACATAAATCTTACACGTAGCGTGCGACTCAACGAAAATTGAAATGAGTTGGAAAAGTCATCAAATAGGACACGTGTCAACACTTGGCAAAAACAACTTATTTCATCTGGGATATTATATTCAAAATTAGGCCTTGAAAAATTCTATAAATACAAGCCCATTTCATTCATTTTAGAGGAAAATTCATATTACACCTTGAAGCTCTGAAGCTCTGAAGCTCTGAAACTCCGAAGCTCTCAAGCATCCAGGTTCCCGAAGGATCAAGAAAGCCCTTTTCGTTCTTCATCAAATCCTCCTTCAAGATCAAGCCCCAATGGCCATTGAAGAAAGTGTTTTTCGTTCTTCGTTCTTCGTTCATCATTCTTCCAAGATCAAGCCCCGATGGCCCCTTGGATCAACAAACTTCCAATTCAAGATCAAGCCCCGACGACCCTTAAAGAAAGCACCATCGTTCATCATCCGTTCATCCAAGACCAAGCCCCAACGGCCCTTTGGATCAACAACGTCGACAAATCCACACATCCAACCGTTCTTCAAGATTAAGCCCAAAAGCCCTTGAAGATCCGTTCATCACTGTTCTTCAAGATCAAGCCCAAAAGCCCTTGAAGACCCGTTCATCACCGTTATTCAAGATCAAGCCTTAACGGCCCTTGAAGAAACACTCATCCTTAACATCAAAGCCCTAACGGCTCATTGAAGATCCGCTCAAATCCACATTCAAAGATCAAGCCCACGGCCCCCTTGAAGAAACTTCCAACAGTTCATCCAAGATCAAGCCTTGACGGCCCTTGGATCAACAAAACATCCACAAATCAACACCTTACGGAAATCAAATCAGAGGATCAAAATAGAGAGAGATTGTAACCCAAAATCATCAAATACAAATATTTGTTTGTGCACGTTGTTCTTGTCTCTTTCGTTTCCGGAATTTTCCGTGTTCACAACATCATTGACAATATTAATTAAAAACTTATCTTCTAGATAACACTTCTGATATAAGTACGTGTGAAAGTTTGGATCTAAAAGTGGGTAAAGTAAACAAAATTTGAGTGTAATTGTTCAAAGATAAATAGTAAGTTTAGAATTTTAGATTAGGACTATATGATGTGACATGTAAATTATTACTTTAGTTTAAAGAAGGCTTTGAAATTGCACTGTACAAATAAACAGTCTTTGGACCCGAATTTCATTTTATTTACGAGGTGCCACTGACTCTCTCTATCGCTGATCTTCATGCAGCGTGTTTATAATCGTAGAAAGGCAGGTGTGCGATGGTCATTTTAGTCTGTAGGGATTTGAGGGAGAGGGGTAGGGATATTGGCTGGGGTCTAGGTTTGTCCCTTCGGTCCGTTTTCGACAGCACCACTGTGCTCAAACACTCTCTCTCGCAGTGGAACTCTCTCCTCCCCTTACTCAATCATTTGTTTCTTCTCTGATTAATGGTTGGTTGATTTATAAAAAAAACCTTCAAGGATAAATTTGGGGTGGGATCTGGGTTTTCTGTGCATTAATTAAATCTTGCATTTTTTGTCTTCTGGATTTTCAATTAAGAAATGAATAAATTTGGGGGTTTCTGGTTTTGTATTTTGCTGTTTATATGCTGGAATTACAGGACAAGGAGTTGGACCCTGGATGTACTCTCATTCGTCCATCCGGCATCTGCATGTCCTCATTCACAAGGTAAGTACCATTTTATACTTGATTTTCTACTGTTTGGTTTGGTTTTAATTCTCTCTGCCATTCTCACTCCACACTCTCTATGTCTTTCACTCAGTTCAAAGCTCTTCAACTTTTTCGCACAAATTGCTCTAACATTCCAGCTCTCAAACATCTCAGATCCCTAACTCACTCTTCTAGCATCGACACCCCAAAGGTATATTTCTCTCATCGCTTTCAGAATTCAATATATATATATATATATATATATATTTGCCAATGGAAGTTAGTAATTTTGATTGTTCTCTGGGGTTTGTTTTGTTCATGAATAAAGTACTGTATTTTCGCTATATTTTGGTTTCGAGAAGGTTTTGGGTTATGTTCTTTTTTCCCTTTTTTCTCAATTCTCAGTGAGTGGCATTTTTCTCTCAATGGAAGACGATAGTTCAAATGCGTCAATGGTTCTGGAAATGCGATTACACGTTTGCGTACATTCAGTCTACCAACAGCATTTCTATGCACACAACTCAGACACATGGATATGTTCCAATCTCTGCGACAAACACTACTGCGAGGCCACTATCATATGCGAATGTCTTCATACATATCAATTCCCTCTCTCACCCTTTTCATGTTTCATTCAATATTATGTTTTTTTATCTGATTTCATGTGTTTTCTTGACGCTCTTCCATTCTTTGACTTAGGTAATGTGTTGTTATGTTTTCATGGTCTGGGTCTTTACATTTGGGTTCGATTCTTTGCTGATGCAATGTTGTGATGGGATTTGGTGATTTTCAATATTCTTTGACTCTTTTTAATGCAAAATCAAATTAGCCATCGAATTTATAGCATACAATCAGTTTCTTTTTAGTTGGGTTCGAATGATGTTGATTGCGCTGTTATAAAGCTCCTTTTTATAGTTAGGTTGAAAATCATATCAATAGATTCTTTACTTAGTTGCTCCAATCTGTAACATATGAGATTTTTTTGTTTGATGTTTTAATCAAAATTTGATCATTTTTAGTGAAATTATAATGGAATCACAAATCAAGTATAATGGAATCACAAATCAAATTTGTATCATTCTAAATTATTCGTTTAGTCACCAAATGAAAATATGGTTGTTGAGTCCAATTTTGTATTTTCATCGACTGAAATATTTTCCTTTGATAGCACTTTGTGCACTGGGTACGACCTTTATTATAGCACTTTGTTTTGATTTGTGATCGAATATCTGATTTTTGTTACAATTGTTATTTTCATTGCAGGAAAATGTGGCGGAGACAATAATTCCCAAATCCTCAAGTTTTATGAATGCATTCCAATTGATAGCCATGTCAAATGATCTCGATTTGTCAGGTCTGTTCGAGGAACAGGCAAGTTTACAAGAAATAGATTTACAAAAATAACTAATCCTACTTTTTTAGCTTATAACGAATAATGTTGAACTGTTAACTTAATTTAGGATGAGAAATAGAAGATAAGAAGAATTGGACCCAAGCATACCATTACTGAAACCATGAAGAAAATAGAAGCGGCTACAACGGATGCGAGTCTTTCTGTAGCAAGAACAAACAACTTCAGGGTACACGAAACTTATATTCAATCTTGCTTCTTTATCTGCTTATCAAAGTTCCTTCTTGCCAACTCATGATGTATTATTTTTTCAATCAGATGTAAATGCATGCAAAATTTCCAATGGAAACGTAAATCACCATATCCAGGTAAATCCTAATTGTAGATCAGACTTCTATTACAATTTGCTTTCTTTATGATATTTTATTGTAATTTACACTAAAGTCTCTGGCTTTTGAAATTTTATATGAAATTGTGAATGTTGTTTGGAATCGAGTCTGGCTGAGTTCTTTATAGAAACATAAAACTTCCTCTGTAAGTTTTCCAATTGTATTGAATGAATAAATCAGTTACACAGATGTGAATATATATAGCCTTAGCTGACTTAGGCTAGTTACAAGATTACCCTCAACTACCTTAACTAATTATACAGTTACTAACAGAACTAATTACATTTAGCTTTAACAAACTATTTAACAGTAACTGTGTTGGATGACTTGTCATTCTCCCTAATACACCCTCTCAAGCTAAAAGAGGAATCAAACAGGATTCCAATTGGAAGTTTGGAACACAGATAAGAGAATATGCTTTTAGACAGATTTGGTGTGGAGATCAGCCAATTGGTCTTCACTGCAAACATAGTGGACTTTGATGAGATTTGCTAGTACCAACTCCCAGATGTAGTGATAGTCAATCTCAACATGCTTGGTTCAAGCATGAAAAATAGGATTAGATGCTAAAGAGATGGCTGAGATATTATCACACCATAGTGTAGGCAGTGTAGGTAGAGGGAAATGAAGATCTTTGAGAATTTTGTAGACCCAATTGAGTTCTGCAGCAATATGTGCTAAAGAACGATATTCAGCTTCTATAGAGGAACGAGCAACAATGCTTTGTTTCTTTGCACTCCAACTGATGAGATTAGAGCCAAGAAATACACAATATCCACTGGTGGACCGCCTATCAAATGTGCAACCAGCCCAATCAGCATCAGAGTATGCTGAAAGATTGATAGGACCTTTAGTGAACCATAAACCATGGGAAATAGAACCTTTAAGAAACTTGAGGACCTTTTTTGCTACTTGAAGATGTTGTTCTCTTGGAGCATGCATAAATTGATATATCTGATTGACAACAAATGCAAGATACGGTCGAGTCCAAGTGAGATATGGTAAACCACCAATTATAGAGCGATATTCAGTGGGGTTTGATAAGAGAGACCCACTGTGATCCAGTTTCTTAGAACCAAGATGAGTGCAACAAGGTTTTGCACCTTTCATATTTGTTTTCTTAAGAAGATCAAGTAAGTACTTGGTCTGATGTAGAAAAAGTCCTTTGTTGGATCTGTGTACTTCCAACCCTAAGAAATAGTGTAAAGGGCCAAGATCTTTCACTGGAAACTGAGTGCTAAGTTGTTGTATAAATTGTTGACAAAGTTAAGAGTTGGGTCCAGTGACTAAGATAACATCCACATAAACAAGGACAATGACCAACTGAGGTCCATTAAGGACAAAAAAAAAAAAAAAAAGCATCAGATTGAGATTGGTGAAACCCAAGTGTACGAAGGGCTTGAAACAATTTATCAAACCAAGATCGAGGAGCTTGTTTAAGACCATATAAGGATTTCTTCAGCTTGCAAACAAAACTGGGAGAGTTAGGATCAATACAACCAAGAGGTTGTTGCATGTAAACATCATCCTTTAAATCTTCATGAAGAAATACATTGCTAATGTCTAATTGGTTCAAAAACCAATTATATTGGACATCAAGTGTAAGGAGAATCATAATGGTAACTGGTTTAGCAACAGGATTGAAGGTTTCTTGAAATCAACTCCCTTCATGCTGATGAAAGCCCTTTGCCACCAAGCGGGCTTTATGTTTGTCAATGGTTCCATCATGATTTTTCTTGACCCGAAACACCCATTTACAACCAACGACATTCTGAGAAGGATGAGATGGAACAAGAGACCAAGGGCCCGTGGTTATTAAAGCATTATATTCAGCCTGCTTTGTAGTTCTCCAGTGAGCATGCTTTGATGCTTGCAAATAAGTACTGGGAACAAATTCAGGATCAACTGGAAATGGATGTTTCGTTGCTGCATAAGCTCTAGACTTGTATATTCCAGCCTTAGATCCTGTAATCATATGACGTGGATTCACAGAAATAGGTGGATGACTTGTCTGAATAGGCACTAGGGAGGATTCTTTGAGAGAGACAGAACTGGAAGAACCGTGAGAATTATCCACTAACTGATTGCATGAAGGATTCTCAGTTGAAGTTAAGATCTGAGTGATGGGATTAGGTACAGAAGTACACTGTGGTTCTGAAGAGTTACTAGCTGTAGGGGAACTTGAGAAGTGTTTACTGAAGTGAAGGTCCAAAGATGGAGAATATTCTGAAAATGAATTCTCTGAAATGGAATTGTGGAGCTGCAGTGACTTAAATGGATAAGATTTTTCATCAAAGACAATATGTCCTGATATGTAGATTCTATTTGTCATGGGATCAAGACACCTATAGCCTTTATGTTGAAGACTATATCCAAAAAACACACAACTTTTGCTCTTAGCATCCAATTTGCTGTATGTAAAGTTTAAGCCATGGATAACATTGACAGCCAAAGACTTTCAATTTAGAGTATTCTGGATGTTGATTGAAGAGTTCCCAAGGTGACTTTGTAAAACTAGAAATAGAAAGTCTATTAATAAAATATATTGCAGTGGAGAATGCTTCACCCTAAAAAACCTGAGGAACATGAGAGGCAACAAGTAATGTTCAAGCTGTCTCAATAAGATGTCTGTGTTTTCTCTCTGCACAACCATTTTGTTCAGGAGTATGTGGACAACTAAACTGATGGAATATACCATGTGCACTAAGAAATAAAGCAAGAGAGTGACTAGTGAATTCACCCCCTGAATCTGAACGCAGAATCTTGATTTTATTGCCACTGATGTTTTCTACATAGTTTTTGAAAGTAACAAATGTAGAAAATACATCGGACTTGGACTTCAATGGAAAAAACCAACTATATTTGCTAAAATCATCAACAAGAAGTATGTAATACTTGAAACCACCATTAGATGTGACAGAGGCAGGTCCCCATAGATCACAATGCAGAAGTTGGAGACTTTGAGTTGTTGATGAAGAAGCCACTCCAAAAGGAAGCTCAATCTTCTTGCCTTGCAGTGCAAGATTATTGATAGTTGCTTTAATGTTGACAAAAGCTAAAGGTGGAGAAGTATGAGAAGTGGTGGAACCTTGTAGAGGATAGAAACCATCCCTAATGGGTCTTTGCAAAAGCATCTTCCTCAAAATGTGATCCTTGACAGTGGATCCATAAGGGTCAAGAGTTGATGAACAATTATTATCCTTAAGAAATTGATAAGCAGACAAGAGATTATGTTTCATGAAAGGAACATGTAAAACATTTCTCAGCTTAAAAGGAATTATGAGGAGTGTGCAGAGATGATCAACCAATATTATGGATAGATAATCCTTTACCATCTCTAATGTACACTTTGTCCTCCCCAATGTAGGGAGTAGGAGAAGAAATATTGGCTACATCATTGGTGATGTGGGAAGTGGCGCCAGAATCAATTAACCAAGGCTGAAAGGGTTTGGCTGAATGATGCACACACATAGCAGCAAGTTTGGCTGGAGGAATTCGACCACAGATGTTCGGATTCATACAATCAAAGCAATCAATTGCCTCATGACTGGTATAACCACATATCTGAAAGTGGAAGAACCTTGATAATTGCGAGAGCCTTGATAATTTTGATTTCCACGATTGTTGGTGAAAGTACCACAATTATTATGAAAATTGCGATTGCTGCGATTTGAGGAGAAATTAACTCGAGGTGGCTTACCACGATTTGAGTTAAACCGAGAAGCAGAGTGAAGTGGTTGGTTCTGAGTAGCAAAAGCAGATGGAGTAGGAAGCAGGGGAGGCTGAGATTGCATTGAGAAGGCTTGAAAGGGCTCAGTTGTAGATGATGAATTAACAGTTTTGCAGTGAGCCATGGACAACTCTTTGGTGAGTAAGAGACCATGGAGTTCATCAAGGGATGTAGAAGATAACCGGAGCATGATAGAATCAATAAAGGACTCAAATTCATCAAGCAATCTATGTAGGGTGGCAGCAATTAGGTCACGATCGGACACCAGCAGCTTGCAAGGAATCAACAATTTCCTTGATTTGTTAAAGATACTCAGAGATGGACTGAGATCCTTTCTAAATTGATTGAAGTCGCGATCGCAATTGGTGAATGTGAGCCTCCGAAACTCCACCAAAACGCTGTTCAAGCTTCACCCAAAGCTCACGAGAAGAGGAAACCCCAACCGTGAACGAAATGATCTCTTCTGATAGGGTAGAATTAAGCCAGATCAAGAGATTTTGATCCTTTTCATACCAATCCTCGAAGGTAGGGTTCATCGAGCGATCGTGCAAGAATGGCGAAGAATCTCAGTGCCATCAATGATACCAAGAAGTTTGTATCGCCTGAAAATTGGAGCAAATAGTGTTCGCCATGGCAAATGGTTGGATAAATTACTTTTGTATCATCTATATTTACCTGTTATCATAACATGATTTAAAATATAGAAACATACTGCTTATAGGATATTAAGGTTGAAGTCATTTAGTTCCAAAGATGCCATAACTAATGTATAATTGTGTGAAATGCCAGTTTACATAGATATTGTGCTTATTTGTTTTAGGTGGATTACCAAAAGGAGCTCATCAAGTATTCTGCAAGCACGATCGACCTTGATCATTTGGATATTTAAAGGATCCATTGATAAAAGGAAGACGACGAATTGTGAACCTGTGTGCAAATTTTGCCAATTTTGCAAACAAGCAGAAATTTTGGCACAGTGATCAAACAGGCTTTCATGTTGTGTATTTTGATTAATAGCTGTGAAACCCACTGTGTCGCACCATAGACGGTCTCACCTCCGTCCAATCTTCCTCTCGCCGCCATTTCCCTTCTCTTGCCTCTGTTGTCTTACTCTTTTCTGTCTTTGGAATCCTATCGTCATCTTCCTCACATGCAAGGCTCTGGCCCTCTCAATTGAAACCAAAATGTGTTTCAGGTGTCTTAACACAACCTCTCACTACTCACTCACATCAGTTGGTTTTTGTAATTTTTTCTTTCTGATAAATTTGTTGCTTTCTTTTATGGCAGTTTTGGACCTTTTCTTTTTTGAATTTGTGTGCTTCTCTGGGTTTTTTTTATGGCAGTTCTGAGGAAGAGCAAGAAAAAGGAAGAACCAGTATTAGAAGATCTTCCCAAAGAGTACAATGATGATGTGAGAGCCTTTATCCTTTAACTTGGCCAAATGGGTGCTCAAATTTCATGTTTTTCTGTGATTATATGAGTAAATTTTTGGGGTTTTTATCACAAATAGTTCCTGACATTGATCAAACACATCATTTTGGTCACTGACATTGAAAATCAATAGAAATGGTCACTGAGATTGATCAAATACTTCACAAATGGTCATTCCGTTAAAAACTCTTTGAGCAATTTTCAAAGCTTCGTAACTTAATCGTTTCTTAACCAAATTCGACCCATAATATATGAAAATGAAGATAGGAAAGTGTAGAACAAGATTATACCTATTTTGAAGCTCAATGGTTGCCGGAGATGGCTTTTAAATAGCCTAAATGTGACTGGTCCGTAGAAAAACTGGAAAACTCGCCGAAAACTGGGTAAATTTTAAACGTTCATAAACGGCTCAAAATTGGCTAAAGAGAATGGTATCTTTCTTGATGGCTAACTCATCGTAGTTTGGCTGGAAAATAGCTCAAAATTGGCTAACTCGAAAATGGTTATCCAATTTCGAGCCGTTTTCCGGCCAAACCATGGTGAATTAGCAGTCAATAAAGGTACCATTCTCTTTGCCTCGTCGAGAATTATGATTTTCATTTTTGAATCACTCAATTTCGTTGAGTATTGAAGAAGTTATGAATGTTTAAAGTTTACCCAGTTTCCGGCGAGTTTTCCAGTTTTTCTGCGGACCAGTTACATTTGAGGCTATTTTCCGGCCATCTCCGGCAACCATTGGGCTTCCAAATAGGTATAATATTGTTCTACACTTTCCTATCTTCATTTTGATATATTATGGGTCGAATTTGGTTAAGAAATGATTGAGTTACGAAGCTTTGAAAATTGTCCAAAGAGTTTTTAACGAAAGGATCATTTGTGATGTGTTTGATCAATCTCAGGGATCATTTCTATTGATTTTCAATGTCAGAGATCAAAATGATGTGTTTGATCAATGTTAGAGACAATTTGTGATAAAAACCCTAAATTTTTGTATTTTGTTTTTGGGTTTTGCCAAATTCAATGGTGGTATTTATGGGTTTGGTATTGATTTTCAGATAACAATGACTTTGGGGAAATTGATTGAGTCTGCATTCAATGTAACTTTTCATGCAGTTCCATACTGATGAAATAGAATTCATTCTTTTTTTTTTAAATGCAGTTACATTTATATGATGATTTACAGCATATATTCATCTTTTAGTTTCTAATTCTTCATGCAGTCTAAGTTTTGAAGGATTTGATAAACCATTGATAACAATGTGCGGCGGCACCAACAGTTTTGGACAAGGAACAAGTAAGTACCATTTTGCTTTATTGTTTAGGGTTTCTTTTTTGCGATTTGCAGACAGAGAGATGGGACAAGGGTGAGAGAGAGAGAGAGATGGGACGATTTTCTGCGAGGGTAAAGGGAATGGGTAAGGGAGGTATGGGTATAGGTAAGGGATGGAAAAGCATTTTGTTTTCCATTTACTTCCTCAAACCCGAGAGATTTCTGCGATTGCAAAGAGAGAGATGGGGGTGTCCGTTAGGTGCCCTTTAATTGTCACTTTTGTGATTTGTCCACCCTTGATTGTTATGTGATTCATTCTCACGAACGTTCTATGCACAAGGTTTCATATTATTCCTTCATTTTAATTTTGATATTGTTGTGCTTAATTTCTGTTTTATTTTATTGGGTGATTAGATTAACAAACATTGGATATTTTGGTATAATAATTTCACATCACCTGTTGCCCTCTTGCATCACCTTAATTGGTCATCAGATGCTAACTTTTAATTATGTTTTCTTTGGGTCAATCTCCATCTGGTACATTTGTCCATCCTTCTGGAGTGGAGCACTATCTTTCTGACAACATAAATGCTCTGAGAAACTGCTATGGAGACAAACAGTTGTTTACTCTGAAATTTATGGCTCTTTAGAATCCTATTCTTTTTCCGTATGGTGAAGATGAGTATAGACCAGATTTGAAATGGAATGAAAATTATTATGGTCCAAAAACAAAATGACAAAAAATACCTATGAGAGCTTATATAGCTTATCAGATTCAAGAAAGAGATCCGTCCTTAACTACATTGTTAAAAGGAGGTAGATTTTTTTTCAACAGTATTTGGTAGATTATTATGCAACACTTGAATAAGATAGGCTGTATTACATTAGACAAAATCAAAAAAATTTAAGAAGTGAAATTTACAAGGGAATTTATGATGCAATGTTGAGAGGTGACAATGAAGCAAACAATTTAGGGCAAAAATGTTAATAACATTTATATGTAATGTAAAGTGGCTAGAAATTATAAGAGAATTAAAAAAAAAAAACCAGTTTACAAACCTAACCTAATATAATTTATAGAATATTTAAAATGAAGCTTGATGATATGCTTGATTTCATCAAATTTGGAAAGCCTTTTGGACAGGTTAAGGCAAGTGAGTTTCTGAAAACTTATTCCTTCTCTTATCTCAATTTTTTTTTTTTTTGGTTCATCAAGCTAACTTTATTTTTTTGGGTTTTTGTTTGTTTCAATTGTATTTGCAAACAGATGTTTGTACGATTGAATTTCAAAAAAGAGGTTTGCCTCATTCTCATTCAATTATTTCTGATGAGTTACAAAACAAGTTTCTCAATCCTCAGCTTTATGAAATTGTTAATCAATTTATGATTCATGGTCCATGTGGGCATATTAATCAAAATTCTCCTTGCATGCAGGAAAATAAGGGTTTGTTTGGTATCCTACTTGAGTTCAACTTTTTTAACTGAAAAACACTTTTTGAGTTTTAGGCATTGAATTTTTGTTTGGTATGACTCTTTTTAAAAATTGGATTCAAAACTAACTTAAAAACATAGGCTATTTCTTAAAAACATTACAAGTGAGTTTTTAGAGTTTTTTCTGCTTTCTCATCAACATCTTTTTTTGGCTCTCTCTCCTAACCCTTTCTTTTTTCCCTCCCAACCCTCTCCTTCCTCTCGTCACACCCTGTCTTCTCTCTCTCTCCTCGGCCTTTGTCTCATCACCCTCTCTTTCTTCTCACTCCTCACCTTCTCACCGTAATTTTTTGCTCTCGCTCACCTCCTCACCCCTTCCTTGTCCTTCTCTCTCCTCGCCAACTATTTCCTCTCTCCTTTCTCCCAATTCTCTCTCTCCTCCAGTTTCTGCTCAAGGTAGTTTGAATTCAAACTAAAGAATTTATTTTTAAAAACTCAAACCAAACAGATTTTGAAATTTTGAGATTTAAAAGAAAATTGTTTTTAAGTGATGTTATTTGAAATTTTTTTTAGGAACAATCAAATTTTTTGGTAGGATACCAAACGGGCCCTAAGTGTTCCAAAAACTTTCCTAAATCATAAAAAAATGAGACAATTTTGTAAGAGAATGGTTTTCCAGTTTATAGGCATCGTGATGATGATGCAAAATATGTAATAAAAAATGGGATCAAAATTGATAACGGTTTTGTTGTTCCTTATAATGTTGAATTGCTTTTAAGATATAATGCTCACATAAATGTTGAATCATGTTGTCAATCAATGCTTATAAAATATTTGTTCAAACTTCAAATATGTAAATAAATGTTCAGATAGAGCACAGTTAGTTCTTCAACAGGATCCAAATGATGAAATATTAACATATCTAAACTGTAGATACATATCGCCTTACAAAACTATTTGGAGATTGTTTCAATATTTTATACACCATAGGGAACCTTCTGTGGAGCTATTGCCAATGCATTTACCATTAGAACAAAATATTATTTTCAGTGGGGATCAATCGCTCCATTTAATTATTAAACAAAATGCTTCTAACCATACAATGTTAACAAGTTGGTTTGAAACTAACAAAATTTATAACAAGGTACGCTCACTCACTTATGCACAAATTCCTTCCAAATTTTTATATGACACGTGGAAAAAAATTTGGATACCTAGAAAACAAAAAGGTTCAATAGGCAGGATAACATATGTGTATCCTGCATCTGATGGATTATATTATTTACGAATGCTTTTGAATTTGAAAAAAGGTGCATTAGGCTTTGATGATATAAGAACTATTAATGGTGTTATACATCCTTCATATCAAGCTGCGTGTAAATCATTATGATTGTTAGGAGATGATAAAGAATGGTTTGAAGTTTTATCAAGTGCTATAAATGTAGCGTCGTCTCATCAGTTACAACAATTGTTTGTTACAATAATTTTGTTTTGTGATTGTGGGAAATCTTCAAATTCCGTATTGTTTGAGCTAGAATTACTTTTTAACAATGCATCAAGTTCGTTGGCCAAATATCATTTACCAATGCACGATGCAACAAAAATGTTGGAGATTAAAAATAAATTTTAAGAGAAGAATTATATTATGATTGTGAAGAATTGTCAAAAAAACACATTTTTAAAATTGCAACTGAATGAAGGTCAAAAACTTATCTATGATTCTGTTATAGATGTTGTAGGACGGCAATAAGGCCGGCGATGCTGTATGGCACAGAATGTTGGGCGGTGAAGCATCAACACGTACACAAAATGGGTGTAGCGGAGATGAGGATGCTTCGTTGGATGTGTGGGCACACGAGAAAGGATAAGATTAGGAATGAGGATATCCGGGGTAAAGTAGGAGTAGCCGAAATTGAAGGAAAGATGAGAGAAAATCGGTTACGGTGGTTTGGACATGTGCAAAGAATGCCTACTGACGCTCCGATTAGAAGATGTGACTATGGGACAGAGGTTCAGGGCCGAAGGGGTAGAGGAAGACCCAGGAAAACTTTGAGAAAGACCCTAAGAAAAGACTTAGAGTACTTGGATCTAACGGAGGACATGACACAGAACAGAACACAATGGCGTTCTAAGATTCATATAGCCGATCCCACTCAGTGACTTGGATTTTCCAAGTCTCCAACCGAGAAGTTGTCCTCGCTCGGGAAATTAAGGGAACACTACCTCAACCTACATGCTCCACTCACAAAGCTCCAACATACAAGCTTCAACAAAAGAAAATTCAAAGAACTTAGCGAAGAAGGCTTTGGTGATTTAACACAATACGTTGAAATGAAGGAAAGCTTATTTATTGATATCCCCGATAAATTACAAATATGTACATATACTTGAGTCAAAATAAACAAACAAGAGGGAGCCTTCACAAAGGTTGCTTAGGAGAAGTCTCGGCAGTCGGTAGAGCCCCAGAAAGAGAAGGCACCGGAGGGGGATCATTCGGAGCCTCAGTACTGGACAGAACCCTAGAAGAATGAGGCATCAGAGGTTGATCATTTGGAGCTTCATTACGCGGTACAGCCCCAGAAGACGAAGGCAATAAATGCCTTTGGAACAAACCCACAAATCTCTGATGATCAAGTAAAACCTGACCATCAGATTCCTTCATCTGGTCAAGCTTCCTCTTCATGTTTGTAGCATAGTCATGTGCGAGCCGGTGCAACTGTTTATTCTCATGCTTGAGCCCTCTAATCTCCTGTTTGAGACTTATCACTTCAGCCGCCAATGATTCAACTTGGCGGGTTCAAGCAAATAGGTGTTGGGCCATATTAGACACAGAACCTGCACACTGAACACTAAGAGCCAGAGAATCCTTAACAGCCAACTCATCAGACCGTTTGGAAAGTAGTCTGTTATCTTTGGGAGTGAGAAGGTTCCTGGCCACTACCGCAGCGGTCATATCATTCTTCATCACGGAATCCCCAACGGTAAGAGGACCAGTAGGGGAGACGAAGGATGGGCGCCATATGTTGTCTGGAGAAGGCGGGGCTGCCTCTTCAACAAGGTTCAAGTCAAAACGACGGTCGGAGGGGCCAGACATTTTCAAAGGTGTAGAAGAGAGAAGAGGTCGGACAAATCAAGATCTTAGAAGTGCAAGAATGGAGCTTCTACTGGTGGATATTCAAGTGTGCTTTGGAACTTAATGTCAGCCTCTAAAAATCTGCACTCGACGAAGCTTCAGGAATCGAAGAGGCGTTTGCTTTCTCAAAAGCTGGGCTGCTCAGAGACCATGAGGGTCGATCTCAGAAATCGAAGAGGCGTTTGCTTTCTCAAAAGCTGGGCTGCTCAAAGACCACGAAGGCCGATCTCAGAAATCGAAGAGGTTTGCTTTCTCAAAAGCTGGGCTGCTCAGAGACCACGAGGGCCGATCTCAGAAATCGAAGAGGTTTGCTTTCTCAAAAGCTGGGCTGCTCAGAGACCACGAGGGTCGATCTCAGAAATCGAAGAGGCACCTACTTTTCCAGCCTTGTCAGCACCTGTCACACGCACACTCAGCTTTGCGGAAATTATGGGCATTCTGTTCAAAATTTCTGGCGAAGTAGAAAGCACATGAATCGTACTGTTCAATCACCCACTTCCCACACGCAACAGTAGCTCATGGGTACCACATATAACTTTGCCAAAGTTCTCTGACAAAGTTGAGACTACTTTTTCAGCCTTGTCAGCACCTGTCACACGCACACTCAGCTTTGCGGAAATTATGGGCATTCTGTCGAAGATTTCTGGCGAAGTAGAAAGCACATGAATCGTACTGTTCAATCACCCACTTCCCACACGCAACAGTAGCTCATGGGTACCACATATAACTTTGCCAAAGTTCTCTGACAAAGTCGAGACACGTGAAGCTTGCAACTCTCATTACATCGCTCTGACCAAGAAGGGTAAAATAATAGCAAAGAAACAACACTAACAAAGTTTAGACACATAAATTTTGACGGCCTAGCTACCATATTATTACCCACAAGGGTAAAGGAACAGTACCACTGCTGGATAATTGGAAAGTCCCGGTGTGTCAACCTCTGTGCTTCATGGCAAGGTAGACTAGCAAACATGCCCAACCTTTACTCACATTCGAGAAAACACTCCCAACAAGATTGCTTGCCCTAAAATCGAAGAGGCATCGCCCTCTGAATCTCGAGAGCCAGACTCCCAACATGATTACTTTCTCAAAAATCGAAGAGAGGGTAAAGGAACAGTACCACTGCTGGATAATTTGAAAGTCCCTGTGTGTCATCCTTTGTGCTTCGTGGCAAGGTAGACTAGCAAACATGCCCAACCTTTACTCACATTCGAGAAAACACCCCCAACAAGATTGCTTGCTCCAAAATCGAAGAGGCACCGCCCTCCGAATCTCGAGAGCCAGACTCCTAACATGATTACTTTCTCAAAAATCGAAGAGAGGGTAAAGGAATAGTACCACTGCTGGATAATTGGAAAGTCCCTGTGTGTCAACCTCTGTGCTTCGTGGCAAGGTAGACTAGCAAACATGCCCAACCTTTACTCATATTCGAGAAAACACTCCCAACTCCCAACATGATTACTTTCTCAAAAATCGAAGACACCGCTCTCCGAATCTCGAGAGCCAGACCCCCAGCATGATTGCTTTCTCAAAAATCGAAGAGGCATCGTTCTCCGAATCTCGAGAGCCAGATCCCCGACAGGATTGCTTGTTCGAAAACCGAAGAGGCACCACTTTCCCAACTTCAAGAGCCGGATCTCCTTGGATAAAGCTTGTCTGTAATCTTCACACGCAACATCAGCTTTCCAGATACCACAGACCACTTTTTCAAAGTGCTCTGACAGAGTTAAAACTTGTGAAGCTGGCAGCTCCCACTACCGTGCTATGACCAAGCAGGGTAAAGGAATAGCATTATTACTTGATGTTAGGGAGACTCCTATATATGTCGACCTCCATCCCCAACGGACAGGCAGACCTGCAAAAATGCTCAACCCTTCCTCTTATATGAGAGGGCACTCCCAACGAAGCCTTTCGAAATATTCAGCTTTCTTTCCCCCCGATAATACCTCTGTAAACAAGCTATACTAGAGCAAGAATATCTCATATCATCAGGGTTAAAAGCAAGAGTATCCCATATCATGCTTTTTTCTTGTCTTTTCCTTTGGCCTTGTTCTTACCTGCAAGACAAGGAGAAAGAGAGCAATCAGTCAGCACTTGGCATCAAGCTTCCAGCCAGGAACTGACTGCCTGGAACCCCTTACCCTGGCATTGCTCTCGAGTACTCATCTTCAACATCTTATGCTCCCAGGGAAGATACCGCATCTGCCTGAGGAACAGATAGGGCAAGTGAGAAGGATACAAGGAAGCATGTGGAGACAAGCGTAACAGCACACGTGCCGATACATCCACTACTCTGTCAAAAGCAAAAGTATCCCATATCAGCAGGGTCGAACGTACTCTAGATTTGATGGACTTGTTTTGACCCTCAAATTCTTCAGTCGGCCTTATACTTTGGAGGAAACCAGAAAACCCTCCAGCCCAGTTCAAGAATAAGCCTGTGGAAAGTTACTTCTTCAAAAGCAAAAGTATCCCATATCATCTCTTCTCATTTTTCTTCTCTTTATCCTTCATGCTGCCTGCAAGATAGGGAGAATGTGAACAATCAGCCGGAGCTCTGATTGCTTACCTTGTCTGTTACCTTTTTCAGCAGATCCCCTAGCTCGGCGACTTTGGGGACTCCTACTACATGGTTTGTATCGCGCTTGACCAAGCCTGAAACTACAAGTAAGCTTCAAGTGACATTGATACATTACCTTGTGCATCTCCACCAGTTACAGATACCACCCCTGGATGGAGGAAGAGTACTTCCAGAGAAGATTCCACATCTACCTATGAGACAGATAAGGAAAGTCAAGCCGATACCACACTCCGGGACTTAGAAGTTTCGTGGTTACGAGATCATTCTCCCACAATATTTCCTAATGTCATTTGTACTAAATCATTCACTTGTACTCCCTAAAGGAGAGTTTGAACCTATGTACTTGTGTAAACCCTTCACAATTAACGAGAACTCCTCTATTCCGTGGACGTAGCCAATCTGGGTGAATCACGTACATCTTGTGTTTGCTTTCCTATCTCTATCCATTTATATACTTATCCACACTAATGACCGGAGCAATCTAGCGAAGATCACAAAAAGTGACCGTTTTCGCTACCTAGGATCTATCTTGCAAGAGAACGGAGAATTAGATGGAGATCTCAACCATAGAATACAAGCTGCATGGATGAAGTGTAAGAGTGTATCCGGCGTGTTGTGTGATCGTCGTAGGCCACTGAAGCTCAAGGGAAAATTTTATAGGACGGCAATAAGGCCAACGATGTTGTATGGCACAGAATGTTGGGCGGTGAAGCATCAACACGTACACAAAATGGGTGTAGCGGAGATGAGGATGCTTCGTGGGATGTATGGGCACACGAGAAAGGATAAGATTGGGAATGAGGATATCCAAGGTAAAGTAGGAGTAGCCAAAATTGAAGGAAATATGAGAGAAAATCGGTTCCGGTGGTTTGGACATGTGCAAAGAAGGCCTACTGACGCTCCGGTTCGAAAATGTGACTACGGGACAGAAGTTCAGGGCCGAAGGGGTAGAGGAAGACCTAGGAAAACTTTGGAAGAGACCCTAAGAAAAGACTTGATTACTTGGATCTAACGGAGGACATGACACAAAACCGAGCGCAATGGCGTTCTAGGATTCATATAGCCGACCCCACTTAGTGGGAAAAGGCTTTGTTGTTGTTGTTGTTGTTGTAGATAAATCTCTTTCGGATATTATGTCCCATTTAAATGGTTTAGAAAGTAATGTTCCTTTTAATGGTAAACCTCTTTTATTAGGTGATGATTTTCGGCAAATATTACCTGTCATACCCGGAGGAAGCAAAGATGACATAATAAATGCTTATTTGAATACTTCTTATTTGTGGACGCATTTTAAAATATTTTATCTAAAAGAAAACATGAGATTATCAAAAAATGGATTAACCATTGATGAAAAGAAAAAAATAAGTGATTTTGCAAATTGGATTTTACAAATAGGTGATGGAAAAATTAGTGAAAGTAGTTTAGATGATAAGGACATATTTTTTTTATTGAAATACCTAAAGATTTGATAGTTCATTCTTTTGGAAATCCGATTTTATCAATTTTTCTTGCAACTTATCCTGATTTTGAAAATTGTTTTGACAATTTTGTCTATTTGAGAGAACGTGCTATTATAACACCTCAAAACACAACTGTTACAGATATAAACAATTATATAATAGATTTGTTACATGGTGAACAACATGTGTTTCTAAGTTATGATTTTTTGTGTCCTTCAAATGGAAATATTGAAAATTTGGAAACATTATATCCTGTTGAATTTTTGAATAATTGGATTTCAATGGTTTACCTACACATAACCTAAGTTTGAAGATAGGAATGCCAATTATGTTGTTACGTACACATAACCTAAATTTGAAACAAGTTGGTTATACCTTTCAGAACCTATTTTCACCCATGGTCAATTATATGTGGCGTCATCTAGAGTTACATCAAAAGGTCTCAAAATTTTGATTTCAGATGGAGAAAATAATGTAAACAACTATACTCCAAACATAATTTTTAAAGATGTCCTGCAAAATTTGAGATCAAATTGTCTCATCCACTGCATATATATTGTTCAAAATTAAGCATATTCTCTCTGCAAGTACTATGCCAGCCGTTATACCAATTCTTTTTTTTTTTTTTTAATTTTTAATTTTTGCTTTCTTATCTGCCACTCAATCAGGAGGAAATGGTGGTGCATGCATTTGTTCCTCAGAAAGAACCGCATGTGCACTCTTTTGGAAAAAGAGACCACTGCATCTCCGTTGCTTGCAAGAAACATTTATGGACCAAACCTTAAGGTGCGTGGTAATTAACTAGATCAATGATCACAAGCTAAGACTCAAATGGATTCAGTTCTGTCATCATTTAGCATATAGTTTATACCATTTCATTTTTCCCTTCCTACTTTCTTAATTTATCATCCACCACATATGGTGTATTCAAGATGACCATTTTCTCTACCTACATACTATATTTCTTTCGGTCCAAAATTTTAGTAATCACGTAATCTCACTCATTATAGCACTTATTTGTCATTTCTTGCTCCAAAATGCATTACCCTAATATCATATGCCTTTAAGTTACAGCTTAATAAAAATCTATGAGAACCGTTGTCATATCTAACTGAGTTGGTTTGTTTTTATTTCCATTCCCTTAATCTATATATTTATGATAACTAACAGTGCCAAAATTTTAGGATAACAATGATTGTATTTTTCTGTTCTTTTCTCATTTGGTCCAAAATTAATGATCAACTAATCTCTACACAGTAATAAACTCTGTACTACCATTGTTGCCATCTAAACACATCTACTTAATCTAAGCCCTGAACAAGTTCCTTTCTAACCAGATGCTCATTTAACTGCTTAAATCTGTTTGATTTATGTTTTCCATACCCAAAAACAACAATGTGATTAATGCCAAAATTACATAAATAACAGCGTTTATTCCACGTAATAAAACCCTTGCACCAGTTTCAATCCGAGTATTTTCTTTACTTGCTTCCATAATAATTAACCAATTCTGATCCAGCTTTTTGACATTTTGAAACATTTGGAAACCAACCACACTAAATTTTCAAATTTTCGTTTCTTTTAGCTTTTGCCTGCTCCTTTATGTAAACAGTTTGGTTTTCTTTTTGTTTACAGCATACAATCCTCTTCATTTTCTGCATCTTTCCTCTGCATGCTTCAAAAACCGTTTCCAGCTCAGGCACGCAATTTTACTGTTTTCTTTTACATTTTTTCTTAAAACATTCTTTTATTTTTCATGCACTGAGAAAATTCTCTTCGTTATTGGATTAAACAATTTTCCAATTTCATATTCCATAATCTGCGCACATTCTTGCTGCATAACATTTTAAAACCAAAAAAAAAACAGCTTAAAAATGATTACCATCTATCTAATACTTCATGAAAAAATATGCATGAAAAGATCATCTATACTTAAAAAAACATATTAATATTGTTGATGCACAAAAGAAAGTGTCAAGTTTGTGACCTTCGCTAGATTGCTTTAGTCATTAGTGTGGATAAGTATGCAAATGGATAGAGACAGGGAAGTAAACACAAGATGTACGTGGTTCACCCAGATTGGCTACGTCCACGGAGTAGGGGAGTTCTCATTAATTGTAAAGGGTTTACACAAGTACATAGGTTCAAGCTCTCCTTTAGTGAGTACTAGTGAATGATTTAGTACAAATGATATTAGGAAATATTGTGAGAAAATGATCTCTATTTATAGAAGAGAGTTTCTAGTTTCATTCTGACATTGACACGTGTCGTGTTGTGATTGGCTGCTGATGTTGACACATGTCGCGCTAAGATTGGCTTCTGATGTCGACACGTGTCGCGCTGTGATTGACCTCCTGGTTGGAAGGAAACTATTCTGGGTCCTTGACAGTATAACGTTGACCGGTGCTCAATAGTTTCGGGATTGGTCAAGTATGGTACAAACAAATATATATCTCCTTATTGCTAAAAATTAGGTTTTGACGGCCAATCATCTGCTCTGTTTCTTCTGTGGACACATCTGTATAACTATTTACTCCTAGGTTTGTCACATTGTGTAATGTGTGGTCATCTTGCTGTACCTCGCCCGATGTATCCGTTAGAAATGGTAGTGTAGTTCATTAGGTTCTTCTTGATGCCATGTAGAATCAATCAGATCTGAACTATTTACTCTTATATTCTTAATCTGAAAATCAGTACCTCTGTTTTTCCTTACTCTATCAACCTGAGAAGCTTTTACTTGTTTGTGAAGTGATAAGTTATTATGATAGCACTGCCAATTTGGAAGAGTCTAGAGAGAAGTAATTGATTGTTTATGTTTACATGGCAGGGGATGATTACAAATCAAGGTGTGGAATTCCAAGTTGCATAGGTGTTTGTTTACACTTCTTGGACACATTGATTACATCCGAACTGTTCAATTCCATCATGAGTACCCTTGGATTGTCAGTGCAAGTGATGACCAGACAATCAGAATATGGAATTGGCAGTCCCGAACTTGTATTTCTGTGCTCACTGGACACAACCATTACGTCATGTGTGCCTTATTCCATCCAAAGGAGGATCTTGTTGACTCAGCATCGTTGGATCAAACTGTTCGTGTTTGGGATATTGGTGCCCTCAGGAAAAAGACGGTTGCCCCAGCAGATGACATTCTACGCTTGAGTCAGATGAATGCAGATTTCTTTGGTGGAGTTGATGCTGTTGTGAAGTATGTTTTGGAAGGTCATGATCGGGGTGTGAATTGGGCATCATTTCATCCTACACTCCCTCTAATCGTCTCTGGAGCAGACGATCGACAAGTGAAACTTTGGCGGATGAATGGTTGGGAATATTTAAATCGAATTAATTATTTAATTATATTCTTTTTAGATAATAGATCCAGTTGTCGTTATGTCAAACACAACATGTATTGGGAAAATATATACCTAAAGACTGATCTTTTAGTCTATTATCGTCATACTCGGTATCTGCCTTTCTGTAGCAACCAAGCACATGATATAGCAACCGAATTGTGATTTAAATTTTTTTCTATTATTATTCTGTCAAATACCAGACATCTATACATATCATTCCCCCTTCTCCTCACCCAAAAGAAAAAAAAAAAAAAAAAGAAACTGAAATTTTTATAGGGTTTAGTTTCACCTCATTAGCTTCTAGAAATTAGGTATGCTAACTTTTGTAAAATTAATTGATGGCCAGTTTCACAAATAATATCATTACCACTGAAAAAAGCCACACAATTGCTTTTGGAGATACAACAACAACAAAGCCTTATCCCACTAAATGTACTATTTATTTCTTGCGAAATGGTATGCATATATAGATTCATAATTAAATACTCTTGCAGTGTGTTCGTATTAGAAAGATTGAAATAGAATTACGGAATCCTGTTTGGTTGAACTGCCAAATGGTAACCTGTTAATCTTTCCGATTTCAGATACAAAGGCTTGGGAAGTGGACACTCTAAGGGGGCACATGAACAATGTATCCTGTGTTCTATTCCATTCAAGGCAGGATATTATTGTGTCCAATTCAGAGGATAGAAGTATCCGAGTCTGGGATGCAACAAAACGGACTGGTCTTCAGACATTTCGCAGGGAGCATGATAGATTCTGGATTCTTTCAGCACATCCTGAAATGAACCTCTTGGCTGCTGGCCATGATAGTGGCATGATTGTCTTTAAATTGGAGAGGGAGCGTCCTGCCTTTTCTGTTAGCGGTGATTCAATGTACTATGTTAAAGATCGTGGTTCTTCCAACTTGAATCAAGGGGCAAAGACACTATCTTACAGCCCCACAGAAAATGCTGCTTTGATATGTTCAGATATGGAAGGGGGGTCTTATGAACTATACGTTATACCCAAAGATAGCTTTGGTCGGGGTGATACTGCGCAGGAGGCAAAAAGAGGAATTGGAGGCCCTACCTATTGTTGCTGATGCAATATTTTATGCTGGAACTGGAAACTTGCTGTGCAGGGCAGAGGACAGAGTCATTATTTTTGACCTGCAGCAGAGAATTATTGTTGGGGAGCTAGGGATGACAATGGCGTCTTCATATATACAACCTTGAACCACAGCAAATACTGCCTTCCTAATGGGGATAGTAGAATCATCAGGACCCTCGACGCTCCTGTATATATAACAAAAGTGTATGGAAACACCATACATTGCTTGGGTCGAGATGGGAAGAACTGTGCCATTGTTGTTGATGCAACAGAATATGTTTTCAAGTTATCCTTTACTGAAGAAGAGGTATGACCAGGTTATGAGCATGATAAGGAGTTCTGAGCCCTGTGGCCAGGCCATGATTGCATATCTACAGCAGAAAGGTTTCCCTGAGGTTGCCCTTCATTTGTGAAGGATGAGAGGACTCGCTTCAACTTGGCACTAGGAAGCGGGAACATCCAGATTGCTGTTGCTTCTGCCAAGGAAATTGATGAGAAAGATCACTGGTATCGATTGGGAGTGGAGGCCCTTCGTCAGGGTAATGCAGGCATTGTAGAATATGCATATCAGAGGACAAAGAATTTTGAGAGGCTATCATTCTTATATCTTGTGACTGGAAACTTGGATAAATTGTCCAAAATGTTGAAAATTGCTGAAGTCAAGAATGATGTGATGGGCCAGTTCCACAATGCTTTGTATTTGGGTGACATCAGAGAGCGTGTTAAGATCTTGGAGAATGCAGGTCATTTACCTCTTGCTTATAGCACAGCTGTAATTCATGGGCTCCATGATATTGCCGAACGTTTGGCGGCTGAACTGGGAGATAATGTTCCTGTTTTACCCAAGGTGAAATCTCCGTCCCTTTTGTTACCACCAACGCCAATCATCTGCGGAGGAGATTGGCCTTTGTTGAGGGTCATGCGAGGAATATTATGAAGACGCTGCAGATGCTGACTGGGGAGAGGAGTTGGATCTTGTTGACGTGGACAATATTCCAAATGGAGACATCAGTGCAGTGCTGGATGATGAGGAAGCACACGAGGAAAATGAGGAGGGAGGATGGGATCTTGAAGATCTTGAGGATATGATTTCAGAAACCCATTTGTGGTTTGTGGGGCAACATATGTGCCTATTTACCGTGGACAGAAGGATGTGTCATGCCCATACTGCAGTTCTCGGTTTGTTCCGGACCAGGAAGGGAAGCTCTGTACTGTTTGTGATCTTTCAGTGGTTGGATCAGATGCATCTGGTTTGCTCTGTTCTCCTACCCAGATAAGATGATCTCCTGCTGCTCAAGTGGGAGCAATTTTTCCAACCTTCAAGTCCGACAACGGTTATGTTAGTTTTCTCATCTCCTTGAGCAGGGTTTTATGTTAAAGAGCGCAATTTGATTAGGTTGTGTGCTTCTCTTGTATTTCTATTTCAAATTTTATTTCAAGGTACGTGATCATGATTTCGCTGTAATGAACAGGTGGAGCATTTTGGTCTAGGCGATCAGAAATTATTTAAAATTTAAATTTTAAAATTCAAATATGAATTGTACCTAACGAAAACTGACCGCACGATATAAAATGAACGGACAAGATTGTGGGATCCCTAGGATCCCTAGGGAACTGCTCAGGAGAGGATCCTGGTTCCTAAATAAAAACTGTCAAAATGATGAAAATTAATATTTTATTTTATACAAGCGATACTTTACTTTCAACTAAATCTAAATTGTAGCAAAAGAAAAATTCAAACTCGAGGGTACAGAGGAAGGACATCGGCTACACTTATAGTATGTGATGAAAAATAATACTATTTCACTATGTCTAGAATGATGAGCAATGTTGATTATATGAAGTAGTGAATTATCTTCCATCATCATATGGAATTAACATCTGGATCTGCATGCTGTCATACCCAATAGTTGTACTAGTACTAGAACCAGCTCTAACATCCACAGGATAAGCATCTGAGTTACCTGGCCCAAGTAAGCACTCAGTCTCTTCTGAACAAATTTCATCTTTTCCCCATGGATGCTTTTCTGTAATTCTCATTCCTTCAAGCTCCATGGCAACTTCTTTCATTGTTGGCCTGTCCTCCCCTTTTAACCTTACACATCTTTTTGCCAGATTGGCCACTGTTTTTAATGTCTCGATGTTTCTCTCGTTAAGTATGTCATCATCGAGAATTTCATTCAGGCGATCCTCTTCCATTAAACAAAGAAAGAACCTTGCCAGGTTTTTCTCTCCCTCAGGCCTATGAGAATCAAGTGCCAGTTTACTTGTTAGTAGCTCCATAAGGACAACTCCAAAGCTATAGACGTCACTCTTATCTGTTAGCTGACTCGTGTGGAAATATTCAGGGTCTAAGTATCCGATTGTTCCTTGCACTAAAGTTGCAAGTTGGGCTTGATCAAGAGGAATCAATCGTGAAGCTCCAAAGTCTGACACTTTTGCCGTGTAATTTTCATCTAACAGTATATTTGTCAGTTTCACATCTCGATGTATGATTTGCATCAGAGCTGAGGAGTGTAAGTATGCTAGTGCTCCAGCAGTTTCAGCAGCTATCTTGAGTCGTAATTCCAATGAAAATGATGATCCTTTCCTCTTTTTGCCATGTATGTGCTCAAAGAGAGTGCCGTGAGCGATAAACTCGTAAACTAGTAGAGGAACTTCTAACTCCAAACAACAACCCAATAACCTCACCACATTTCTATGGTTGATTTGAGAGAGAACAAGCAACTCGTTGACAAACTGCTCCTTCTGCGTTGGGACACAAATTTTAGACTTTTTTATGGCAACCACTTTATTGTTATCTGCTGCTAATATTCCTTTGTAAACTATTCCATAGCCTCCTTCACCAAGGATTCCACTTTCATGGTAATTGTTTGTTGCCTTCTCAAGTTCTTCTGCCTTGAAAATTTTTGTTGTCTCCACAGAGCCTCCTTGACTAGCGATTTTTTGTTGTAACAATAAGCCACCATTTTCTTTAAAGTATTTTTCTTTGAGTTTGAGGAACTTTCTTCTCTGCATTCCCCAATATATCCAAGATCCACTTAGTAAAAGCAAGAAGCCTCCACTGGCACCTGCAAAGATGATCACATGAATTACAAGAAATTATACAGAGCAAATCATCAATGTATTAATCTTGTTTTTGTCGTCTGGTGAATACTTTTCTTGTTTTAGAGCAAAGCGATATTTTGTAACAAAAAATGACATGCTACACAATGAGAATATTTAATCATTCTGTATATGCATGGATCTTTCTAAGCCACATATATGTAAGTATTAATCATTCTTTGGGCAAGACAGACTCTTCATATATATGTTATTAACAATGTGCCGATATCAGTTTTAATATCATGTCAATAACAAAGTGTACGTACCAATTTCGATTGTTACATTCTTGATAATATTGATTTGAAAACCTGTCTTCCAAAGAGCACTGTTGATATATGTTTGAAAGTTTTGGTTCTAAAAGTGGGTAAAATTTGAGTGCAATTGTTCAAAGGAAAATTAGCAAGTTTAGAATTTTAGACTAGGACTGTATGATGTGACATATGTAAATTATTTCTATACTAAAATTCGGAATAGGATTCTCTCCCCTCCTATTCTCATCATCTTCCCTCTCCTCTTCTCACACATTGTTTTTTGTCTTATTATATCTATAAAAAAAATCAATATAAGATGTTGGTGTGGCTTAACCGTGACCGTTCAAATAGAAGGGGAGAGAAGAGGAAAGAGATTAGTCAATATAAGATGTTAACGTGGCTTAACCGTGACAGTTCAAATAGGAGGGGAGGAAATGGGAGAGAGATGGGGGGGGAGAGAGAGAGAGAGAGAATCCTCCTCCCTAAAACCCAAACTCTCGGTTACTGTTCACTAACAATGGAGTGGCGAAAAGGAGATGGATTTTCTACTCTCACACTTCCCATACACTTCCATCCTCTCCTATTTGTGTAGTTACGGTTAAAACAGGTCAATATTTTATATTACTATTGCTTTTTGTCTTATTATCTCTATTAAAAAATTAATATAAAATGTTGACGTGACTTAACCGTAACCACACAAACAGGGGATGTATGGGAAGTGGGAGCGAGGAGAGAATCCATTTCCGTGGGGAAAATACCCTCCAAATTTTTTCTGTCAGCGTTTTATGACGGTTATGCCCTTTTATTCCACCTGTCCGTCATCGGTGCACGGTTTGGCTTTAGTTGTTCTGGACCTTTCTTTTAGCTTTTCACTTTCCTCTCGCGCATACATGGAGTTCCTTCCTTCCGTCTCCGATTTGTTTTCTCTACCCGTACCGCTTCATCTTTTTGGTTGTTCAAATTATTCAGCCTCTTGCTTTGTTGTTCGCGAATTAGTTATCAAAGTTGTTTTCTTGAAAATCAGTAGGGGGTTAGAAGCTTCTACCCATTTTTAATCCGTTTAGAATTTGTTCTGGGCTGATCTAATCCAAAGTTTTCAGGTCAGAAAGCTTGCTTAAATTTCGATTTTTATTGAACTCAAGAATGCTTCTTCAGTTTCTCAGGTTGATTTGAAGGAACTTTTTTACCCAAAAAAGCTAGGGTTTCCTGGTGAGTTTTTCGTGCCCTTTTTGAGTTCGATTGGAATCCGTTTTTAACCCACATAACCTAACGTTTTCTGGTGAGTTTTGCGGCTTTTTTAGTGTGCCTGATTTAAATTTTTTTGGTGATTTGCGTGTGGCTGTCTGATCTGGTTTGATTTTTGCTGTCAGGAAACGTTGGTCTTCGAATATTGGGGTTTTTGTGTGTGCAAGCCCTTTGTGATCAAGGTATATAATTTTTGTTTTTCGTATTGAATCTTTTGTTGAACATTTTTTTTTTTAGTGTACCTTCTAGACTTATTGGATGTGAAGATTTGTTTGATCGAATTTGTGATTAATATACTTGGATTTTATTAAATTTTTCATGATTTTATAGAGTTTTTCGTTTAAATTTGTGGGTTTTAGTTTAAATTGTGGGTTTTGGAAAATTCTTCATTAAATTTCTGGGTTCTTTTGATGTGGATTTATGTGAGATTAATCAACTGCAATGTCAGATGGGCATGTTCATATGTTTTCCAATGTTCTCTTATCAACTCTTAGTATTGAAATAGTCAGCTATTAATTATGGATTAATCAAAGTTGGGCATGAGTTCATATGTTTTTTAATGTTTTTATAAAAACAATGCAATTTTCACTAAGTTTTGAGTGGAATAATGGTGTTTTAAGTAGAATAGTGGGAGATTCATTTGTGATCATTTGAAAATAAATTTTGAATACTACACTACCATTCTGCTTAAAGCGCCCCAATACATGCATAATTTGAATGAATATGTATAGGTTACTTGAGAAACTAACAGCATACAAAATTTAAATGATTCTATTTGTTTCTATGTTTTTCTGGATTTGTCTGCGGTTGGCTATTATGATTTTGTCTGGCTAATGGACTCTCTGAAAATGTGTTTTGGCCTTTTTAATTCAAAAAACTTAAAACTGATTTTGTTTGCCGACGATTTGTTATGAGGTATTGCTATAACATGGAGAAATTGACACTGATTCTAGTAATAAACTAACAATCCAAGCAAGAGATTTGTAACTAAGTTCGCACACAAGACCCGAGTTCAACTTTTCCCTTCACCCAATATCCATTGTATATGCAAAAACACGCGCCTAAAGAAAAAGTAAAATAAAACTAACATATGCATACCTAGTGAGATAATAAGCAGGAGACTGAGCTTTGCTCGACCGTCGGCCTTGATGCATCTTATTTTATCCGGATCGTCATTTTTGTACCCTTTCGGACATTTGCAAGTATAATTTCCCGGTGTATTTATGCAGGTTCCCATACTGCAGGGGTTTGGAGCCTTGCACTCATCAATATCTGAACAGAAAAAGAATGAATTAAATCCATGAACAACAGGTAAAAATTAAATCCCACTTTTGAGACTTTTTGTTAACAACTTGCTACTAAAAAAATGCTGAGGGAAACAGTTCATGAACCCTCAGATTTGATAATCCGTGGCTAATTGGTGGCTACTTTGGCATCGTCAGCTAAGCTTACATGTTATTTTAATGATAAGGGTCATTTTGATTCTGATCTCTAGTCAACCTAATTGTTATATTAAAACCTTGTTTATTTAAATATTTTGATCGAGGTTCCTAGCACTATTTAAGGGATTTAACTCCTGCTTCTATTACATTATATATGCAAAAAAGTCAAGCAAATTGGAATTTTATTTGTTTAACCATAATAAAAAAAAGTAGACCTACATACATACATATACATATACATACAATATGTTTTGATGAACGCAAATTTTTTTATGATAATAATCAAATGGTCAAATGCTGTCTAGATTTATTTACCTTGGCAACCATCTGGGAGGTATGGGTTCCCTTCGTAACCTGACCAGCACTGGCATATGTAGCCTGAAGAACGATTATGGCAGGAGCTATTTGCCTTGCATGCAAAAGTGCTCTCGTTTTTAGCTGCAATATCACATGACTCATTCCCAATTACCCAATCAATAATTGCCGGAAGCTGGGTTGTAACGTTTAGTTCTCGAAAACTCGTGCTGTTAAAGTTGAACTCGCTTTCTTGCACAAGGAACGCGTAGCTGCATCGGTGGGAGTCCCGCACATCCGTATAATTGTAAAAACTTCCCAAGGTCACAGACCCATTTTGCAGCCCACTGGGGACTTTAGTTTGGCAACATCCAACGCCAGAGCAAGTATCCCGCTGATCGATAGCGTTGCCAAGATCGGCACATTGGGACATACACCCGGTTGTGTACTCTTCTTCACCCCGGTAACCTATAAAAAACGCATATGTGTCGCATCCAACTGCAACGAACATGTTTTTGGTTTTGGAGATGCTGCAAGGAGGAGGCACACTGAGCTCGGGACTGTTCGATCTGGTCGAGTTGCCTTGAGCATTGTAACAATCACTGGCTGCGAACTGTAGTATTTGGAGCTCACCGTTATAAAGAGATATGTTGGTAATTTTGACATCGCTCGTCATCCAAAGTGTTGTTGGCTGTTGAGTGGAAATGTTACAAGTGATGTTAAACCGGTCTTCGAGGTAGCAACCATCGCCTATGCCAAATGGGTATGGAATTGTGAGATTACCACAATGGTCAGGGCAGCCAGGCAGTGCCTGAGGCGGAAGGAGAGATTGAGCTGTTGTTGGAGTTGGAGTTGCTAGTAAAATTGTAACTTCTACCACCATTACTAAAGAGAGATGCAAAATATGCATCCTCCAATGTAACGCCATATGGTATTAACTGAAAAGTGTCGAGCAGATCCTAGCAGTAGCAGAGAATAAAATCCAAGCAAGTGATGGATCCAAGAAATTAAGGAACTGCTAATTAAGAAGGTTGGCCTTCTGTAGGAATATATTATATATGGAAGGGATTAAAACGCGTGGTGGAATATTTTGGGTTGGGGGAAAATGTGTCCTACTCTTAATTGTCTGTTATTGTTTTAGTCCACGATTAGGCTTTGTCCCATGTATTTCCAGGAAATGCACAAGAAAACATCCACCTGACTTGGTATTAGTCATTAGTCGATACGCGTTGCCTCTTGAGCATGGTTGGCCTTCTGTAGGAATTAATATAAAAGGAAGGGATTAAAACGCATGGTGGCATATTTTGTGTTCCTCATCTTGACTGATTTGTCTGTTATTGTTTTAGGCCACCATTAGGCTTTCTCCTGTTTATTTCCAGGACGAGCACACAAAAATATCGATCTCACTTAATACTGAGTTCTGACCAAACAAAAAAAAAGACTTAGTACTGAGTCATTAGTCAATAAGCGAGGGGAGTGTGCAAAGTCAAGCCAAGTTTATTTAATTATTTAAAGTTAAGTCAAGAAAGATTACTTAATTACCTTAATCAACTTGGAATATACAAATAAATAAATAAATAAAGCGATGTGAATCTATGTATTTACACCTGAAGTGAATTTATTGATTATTTTCTTTCTTTTTTCAATAATGATACTCTTACCATGTTTTTATAATCAATAATTAAAACAAAAGCTGGAATTAAATGGTGATTGTGGCATACGAGGAATCTTCTCCTTCCTTCCCCATTCAATCATGCTTCTTCTCCCGTTTCTTCTTCCGCCAGTTCTTTCACGCCATATTTTTTCGCTCCAGTTTTTTTTACGTTAGTGTGGACTACCACAATCTCAACTAATTCTCATACGGCAAAGGTTCATCAACGCTCCCCTATTTAGATTATTGGTAAGCATTTACCATTATTTTTCAATGAATTTACATTTTTGTAGTCAGTTTATTATTCTTCTTTCTCTCGATCTCCATTGGACTATTTACCTAAACCTTTTTGTTCATAGAAAAATATGATACTGGGGGTTGAAGATTTAACACTTTGAATCATTAAGGACTCCATCTTGTTCCTACTTATAATCAAATTAAAGTAATCTCAAGTACGTATCGTCAAGAAACCTTCATCCCTCACCACGACACCACTAACGTCGAATCTGATCAAGACCCGCAGAAGAATTTATCTTGCTACACAATGGAGATTGAGAGAAAGAAGAAGAAATAAACAGACAAAAAAAATTAAATTCATTGAAAAAAAAATGATAGATGCGTACTAATAATCCAGATAGGGGAGTGAAAAAATTATGGCGTGAAAGAACTGGTGTTGAAGAAGAAACGGGAGAAGAAGCAGGATTGAATGGGGAAGGAAGGAGAAGACTCCTCGTATACCACAATCACCATTTAATTCCAGCTTTTATTTTAATTATTGATTTATTGAATGATTTTTAATTTAAATTAAATTCCAATTTAAATGATGTGTTGTCCACATCAAATGACACATAAGGTGATATATAAATGTGATATAAAAACATGGTAAGAATAGCATTACTGTTCTTTTTTTAAGAAACTAGTTGTTGAAAGGGAAATTTTATTTGAACCCATATTTTGTATCTCAACACCCAACTTACTTTTTATATCCATATTGTATTTGATTTATCTATCATTATCTATTTACACCCAACATCATTTCCGAAACCGTCCTTACTCAACTTAATCAAACTTCTTTTTACACCCAACTCAATCTACTTAAAAATAAAAAATAAAACCCTACCCAGTCCATCATCTTTCCATAGAGCAAATCCCCTTCTCTCTCTCTTTAAAAAATCCTTCCATCTCCCATGGTTGTCATTCCGCACCCCCATTTACTCCTCCGTGGTCATCCAAACCTCTCCCTCTTCCTTTTCTTCATCATTTGACATCTCTAAATATCTAGAGCACTAATTAGCTTAATAATCGGTATGAGCTTATGATTAGAGTGTTTAATGAGTTTGGTATGTTTCAATTAAATGAGAATCTTCTAGCCTTTATATTCCTATATGTAGTAGAAAAATGGGTACGTCCATGATAACTTCTAATAGATCAATGAATATTTTTAACCGTGGATATTTATTAGATACAAAAGTTGCGAACAATAATTCACATTACATTGAACTGTGGCTAAAAAGTATATCGCCTTTGCATGTTTTATAGGCGAACTCATAGCTAAGCGGTTTTTATTGTGGAGCAAAACTTCGGGAATTGATCTAACCTGGATGTGTAATTGAGTTTATGCATTTTAATGATTAAAATGATAAATATTTCGACCATATATGGATTTAATATCGTAGTATCTTTTAGCCTCTATATGCCACAAAACTTAAGGACAACAATTCACAATACATAGAACTGTGGTTAAAAAGTATATCGCTTTTGCAAGTTTTATAGGTGAACTCATAGGTAAGCAGTTTTATTGTTGACTAAAACTTCGGGAATTGATCTACCTTGAATGTATAATTGAGCTTATACATTTTAATAATTAAATTCATAAATATCTTGACCACATATGAATTTAATATCGTATTGTCTTTTAGCCTCTATATTGGTATCTGTGGCAAAAAAATGGGTACCTCCATGAGAAAATTTTGTAGATCGATGAATATTTTTAATCTGGATATTTATTAGATACTAGAAATTATAAGTCTATTCGCGAAAGTCTAAGTCAATGCCACATACAATATTTGTTAAGACATATTTAGGGAACTGTTATTAGCACTCAAATAATCTCATTTTACACTTTGCACAAGTGTATTTTTCTTTCTAATTATAGAAAGTTTGGAGTGCGAAATGAGATTTTTGGAGTGATAATAACAATTTTCTATATTTATATACATTTTATTTTAGTTTGGAAGTGGATTTCCTTGTTTTTCTTTCTTTATCAAGTTGGGAGTATCATTGATTGTGACCCTGTGCAACTAGTTGTTGATTCGTATTGAATAATCAACATTATTTACAAAGTCTTGGGCGTATGAGTAACAGAAAAAAAAAGGTCATGATAGCTGAATAGTAGTAATACTAATTAGTAAATAACTTGTGCATGCATGATGTTTGCTTGTAATCAAGTGGCGTGAAGGGACAAATGTGTAGGTTTCATGCATGTTTGCTTATAATCAAGTGGCATGAAGGGACATGTGTATGTTTCATGCATGACTTGGAATAGTATTAGTCGTCGGGAGATTTTGCATCAATTTGTTTTTGTTTTTAATATGTATATATTACGTTCTATTTTAATGGGATTGCTCACCACCCCTAAGTTGTGATAATGCCTTTATTTATCGTTGTTATGTGAGTTCAATTAAAGTTTGAGATTGTGTTTTTCCACTACATACATTTCGATTTTTTATTTTTTTTTTAAGTCAAGCGATAGCATTAGTAAGTTAGATGTAGGGACAAATGTGGAGGTTTCACGCATGACTTGGAATAGTATTAGTAAATGCATGATGTTTGCTTATAACCAAGTGGCATGAAGGGACAAATGTGTATGTTTCATGCATATTTCGACAATATATATATATATATATATATATATATATATATATCAACGGTTAAAAATATTCATTAATCTACCAAAAGTTATCTTGGACGTATTCATTTTTCTACCACATATAGGAATATAGAGTCTAGAAGATTCTCATTTAATTGAAACATACCAAACTTATTAAACACTATAACCAAAAGCTCATTTAATTAAAAAGAAAAAGGAATCAATACGTAAAAATTGAACCAATCGATTGAACACATACCAATTACTAAGCTAATTAATGCTCTAGAAATTTAGAGATGTCAAATGATGAAGAAAAGGAAGAGGAAGAGGTTTTGATGACTACAAAGGAGTAGATGGGGTGCAGAATGACAACCATGGAAGATGGAAGAGTTTTTTAAAGAGAGAGAAGGGGATTTGCTCCATGGAGATGATGGACTGGTTAGGGTTTTATTTTTTATGGGTGTAAAAAGAAGTTTGATTGAGTTGAGTTTTGTAAGGGCTGTTTTGGAAATAACGTTGGGTGTAAAGAGATAATGATAGATAAATCAAATACAATATGGGTATAAAAAATAAGCTGGATGTTGAGATACAAAATATGGGTTCAAATAAAATTTCCATCGTTTACAATGTCTTGGGAGTATGAGTAACAAAAAAAAAAAGGGTCATGATAGCTGAATAGTAGTAATACTAATTAGTAAATAACTTGTGCATGCATGATGTTTGCTTATAATCAAGTGGCATTAGGGGACAAATGTGTAGGTTTCATGCATGTTTGCTTATAATCAAGTGGCATGAAGGGACATGTGTATGTTTCATGCACGACTTGGAATAGTATTAGTCGTCGGGAGATTTTGCATCAATTTGTTTTTGTTTTTAATATGTATATATTAAGTTCTATTTTAATGGGATTGCTCACCACCCCTAAGTTGTGATAATGCCTTTATTTATCGTTGTTATGTGAGTTCAATTAAAGTTTGAGATTGTGTTTATCCACTACATACATTTCGATTTTTTTTAAGTCAAGCGATAACATTAGTAAGTTAGATGTAGGGACAAATGTGTAGGTTTCATGCATGACTTGGAATAGTATTAGTAAATGCATGATGTTTGCTTATAACCAAGTGTCATGAAGGGACAAATGTGTATGTTTCATGCATATTTCGACAAAAAAAAAATATCAACGGTTAAAAATATTCATTAATCTACCAAAAGTTATCATGGACGTACCCATTTTTCTACCACATATATGAATATTGAGTCTAGAAGATTCTCATTTAATTGAAACATACCAAACACATTAAACACTATAACCAAAAGCTCATTTAATTGAAAAGAAAAAGGAATCAATACGTAAAAATTGAACCAATCGATTGAACACATACCAATTATTAAGCTAATTAATGCTCTAGAAATTTAGAGATGTCAAATGATGAAGAAAAGGAAGAGGAAGAGGTTTTGATGACTACAAAGGAGTAGATGGGGTGCAGAATGACAACCATGGGAGATGGAAGGATTTTTTAAAGAGAGAGAAGGGGATTTGCTCCATGGAGATGATGGACTGGTTAGGGTTTTATTTTTTATGGGTGTAAAAAGAAGTTTGATTGAGTTGAGTTTTGAAAAGTAAGGGCTGTTTTGGAAATAACGTTGGGTGTAAAGAGATAATGATAGATAAATCAAATACAATATGGGTATAAAAAATAAGCTGGATGTTGAGATACAAAATATGGGTTCAAATAAAATTTTTCATCGTTTACAATGTCTTGGGCGTATGAGTAACAAAAAAAATAGGGTCATGATAGCTGAATAGTAGTAATACTAATTAGTAAATAACTTGTGCATGCATGATGTTTGCTTATAATCAAGTGGCATTAAGGGACAAATGTGTAGGTTTCATGCATGTTTGCTTATAATCAAGTGGCATGAAGGGACATGTGTATGTTTCATGCACGACTTGGAATAGTATTAGTCGTCGGGAGATTTTGCATCAATTTGTTTTTGTTTTTAATATGTATATATTAAGTTCTATTTTAATGGGATTGCTCACCACCCCTAAGTTGTGATAATGCCTTTATTTATCGTTGTTATGTGAGTTCAATTAAAGTTTGAGATTGTGTTTATCCACTACATACATTTCGATTTTTTTTAAGTCAAGCGATAACATTAGTAAGTTAGATGTAGGGACAAATGTGTAGGTTTCATGCATGACTTGGAATAGTATTAGTAAATGCATGATGTTTGCTTATAACCAAGTGTCATGAAGGGACAAATGTGTATGTTTCATGCATATTTCGACAAAAAAAAAATATCAACGGTTAAAAATATTCATTAATCTACCAAAAGTTATCATGGACGTACCCATTTTTCTACCACATATATGAATATTGAGTCTAGAAGATTCTCATTTAATTGAAACATACCAAACACATTAAACACTATAACCAAAAGCTCATTTAATTGAAAAGAAAAAGGAATCAATACGTAAAAATTGAACCAATCGATTGAACACATACCAATTATTAAGCTAATTAATGCTCTAGAAATTTAGAGATGTCAAATGATGAAGAAAAGGAAGAGGAAGAGGTTTTGATGACTACAAAGGAGTAGATGGGGTGCAGAATGACAACCATGGGAGATGGAAGGATTTTTTAAAGAGAGAGAAGGGGATTTGCTCCATGGAGATGATGGACTGGTTAGGGTTTTATTTTTTATGGGTGTAAAAAGAAGTTTGATTGAGTTGAGTTTTGAAAAGTAAGGGCTGTTTTGGAAATAACGTTGGGTGTAAAGAGATAATGATAGATAAATCAAATACAATATGGGTATAAAAAATAAGCTGGATGTTGAGATACAAAATATGGGTTCAAATAAAATTTTTCATCGTTTACAATGTCTTGGGCGTATGAGTAACAAAAAAAATAGGGTCATGATAGCTGAATAGTAGTAATACTAATTAGTAAATAACTTGTGCATGCATGATGTTTGCTTATAATCAAGTGGCATTAAGGGACAAATGTGTAGGTTTCATGCATGTTTGCTTATAATCAAGTGGCATGAAGGGACATGTGTATGTTTCATGCACGACTTGGAATAGTATTAGTCGTCGGGAGATTTTGCATCAATTTGTTTTTGTTTTTAATATGTATATATTAAGTTCTATTTTAATGGGATTGCTCACCACCCCTAAGTTGTGATAATGCCTTTATTTATCGTTGTTATGTGAGTTCAATTAAAGTTTGAGATTGTGTTTATCCACTACATACATTTCGATTTTTTTTAAGTCAAGCGATAAAATTAGTAAGTTAGATGTAGGGACAAATGTGTAGGTTTCATGCATGACTTTGAATAGTATTAGTAAATGCATGATGTTTGCTTATAACCAAGTGGCATGAAGGGACAAATGTGTATGTTTCATGCATATTTCGACAAAAAAATAAATATCAACGGTTAAAAATATTCATTAATCTACCAAAAGTTATCATGGACGTACCCATTTTTCTACCACATATATGAATATTGAGTCTAGAAGATTCTCATTTAATTGAAACATACCAAACTCATTAAACACTATAACCAAAAGCTCATTTAATTGAAAAGAAAAAGGAATCAATACGTAAATATTGAACCAATCGATTGAACACATACCAATTATTAAGCTAATTAATGCTCTAGAAATTTAGAGATGTCAAATGATGAAGAAAAGGAAGAGGAAGAGGTTTTGATGACTACAAAGGAGTAGATGGGGTGCAGAATGACAACCATGGGAGATGGAAGGATTTTTTAAAGAGAGAGAAGGGGATTTGCTCCATGGAGATGATGGACTGGTTAGGGTTTTATTTTTTATGGGTGTAAAAAGAAGTTTGATTGAGTTGAGTTTTGATAAGTAAGGGCTGTTTTGGAAATAACGTTGGGTGTAAAGAGATAATGATAGATAAATCAAATACAATATGGGTATAAAAAATAAGCTGGATGTTGAGATACAAAATATGGGTTCAAATAAAATTTCCATCGTTTACAATGTCTTGGGCGTATGAGTAACAAAAAAAAAAGGGTCATGATAGCTGAATAGTAGTAATACTAATTAGTAAATAACTTGTGCATGCATGATGTTTGCTTATAATCAAGTGGCATTAAGGGACAAATGTGTAGGTTTCATGCATGTTTGCTTATAATCAAGTGGCATGAAGGGACATGTGTATGTTTCATGCACGACTTGGAATAGTATTAGTCGTCGGGAGATTTTGCATCAATTTGTTTTTGTTTTTAATATGTATATATTAAGTTCTATTTTAATGGGATTGCTCACCACCCCTAAGTTGTGATAATGCCTTTATTTATCGTTGTTATGTGAGTTCAATTAAAGTTTGAGATTGTGTTTATCCACTACATACATTTCGATTTTTTTTAAGTCAAGCGATAAAATTAGTAAGTTAGATGTAGGGACAAATGTGTAGGTTTCATGCATGACTTTGAATAGTATTAGTAAATGCATGATGTTTGCTTATAACCAAGTGGCATGAAGGGACAAATGTGTATGTTTCATGCATATTTCGACAAAAAAAAAAATATCAACGGTTAAAAATATTCATTAATCTACCAAAAGTTATCATGGACGTACCCATTTTTCTACCACATATATGAATATTGAGTCTAGAAGATTCTCATTTAATTGAAACATACCAAACTCATTAAACACTATAACCAAAAGCTCATTTAATTGAAAAGAAAAAGGAATCAATACGTAAAAATTGAACCAATCGATTGAACACATACCAATTATTAAGCTAATTAATGCTCTAGAAATTTAGAGATGTCAAATGATGAAGAAAAGGAAGAGGAAGAGGTTTTGATGACTACAAAGGAGTAGATGGGGTGCAGAATGACAACCATGGGAGATGGAAGGATTTTTTAAAGAGAGAGAAGGGGATTTGCTCCATGGAGATGATGGACTGGTTAGGGTTTTATTTTTTATGGGTGTAAAAAGAAGTTTGATTGAGTTGAGTTTTGAAAAGTAAGGGCTGTTTTGGAAATAACGTTGGGTGTAAAGAGATAATGATAGATAAATCAAATACAATATGGGTATAAAAAATAAGCTGGATGTTGAGATACAAAATATGAGTTCAAATAAAATTTTCGTTGTTTAAATACTTTTGTGAGGGCTGCATAGTCTGTGTATTTTGAGTAAAAACAGGAAAGAAAAGATAGATGGTGGAGCAAGAACAACGTTTTATTGGTTTCTAAAAAAATGTAATTGAAGATATTGTTTTCTTATTTTCTAGAAACGTATAGAAGGTTGATAAGGTCTTAGTACTACTATCTAACTTTTCCTTCTTGTTTTTAATCTTAAAACACAGACTTACACCGTTCTCAGACATATTTTTTAGTGTGATCGGAATACGGGATGATACACCACTTGTCACTATGCTAATGGTGTGATATGTGTATTAAAAAGTCAATAACTTAAAAAATAAAATTTTTCACCACTTGTATAAAAACACTTGATGTACCCCTCATGTTTCCGTAACAATGAAAAATTTCTCCTCACATTAAGAAGTTTAATAGATCATTACTTTAGTCTAAAGTAAGAAATCCAATTGCACTGTTCACCTGAACAGTGAATTTGGCCGGATTTAATTTTATTTACAAAATTGCCACCGCCTGTTCTTTTGATATATTTACGTCTATGCCACTGTAAATTTGGTTACATTTACGGTTTTTCCATCACCTTAAAAAACGGTTTTGAGCGTTTGGGCTGCATCTGGGCTTTTGGCTTTTGCTTCGGCTTCTGTAGGCCTGTTGTTGTTGGTGAAGAAGGACAGAAGGACTGACAGATTGGAGAGAGATGAGAGCTGCGAATGGACAGCGGCCCTACTTGCAGAGAGAGAGTAGGGGATGAAATGGACTTGGATTGTCTGCCCTCCCATTTCGGTGCTCTTCCCGTGCCCTCCTGTTTTGTGTGGTCACGGTTAATCCACGTCAATATTTTATATATATTTTTTATAAAAATTGTTTGTACCATACTTGATCAATCCCGAAACTACCGAGCACCGGCCAACGCTATACTGTCAAGGACCCAGAAGAGTTCCCCTCCGACCAGGAGGCCAATCACTACTCGACACGTGTCAAGATTAGAAGCCAATCAGAGCGCAGCACGTGTCGACATCAAGAACCAATCATAACATGACACATGTCAATGTGACAAAGCTACAAGTTTTTCTATAAATAGGGGTCATTCCCCCACAATATTGGCTAATGCCATTTGTGTTAAATCATTCACAAGAACTCACTAAATTGAGAGCTTGATCCTTTGTACTTGTGTAAGCCCTTCACTACTAATAAGAACTCCTCTACTCCGTGGACGTAGCCAATCTGGGTGAACCACGTACATCCTGTGTTTGCTTCTCTGTCTCTATTCATTTACGTACTTATCCTCACTAGTGACCGAAGCAACCAAGCGAAGGTCACAAAACCTGACACTTTCTGTTGTACCAAAGTCTTCGCTGATTTTGTGCATCAACATTTGGCGCCGTCTGTGGGAAACGACACTTATTCCTACTCTCTTCAGCTGTGTCAAGCTGGTTTCTATCATTCGTACACTTTCTTTTGATCAGGCATCCCTCTCCAGCATGGGAAGCGAAGGAAGCCACAGCACACAGAATGACACCCCCCTTGCACATAGTGCGAAACAACGAAAGAAGGAAGGAAAACGAGTTCTTCTTCAAGCTAAAGTCGATGAGTTGGAAGCTCAGAACAACAAGATAGCAATGAGGAATGAGGTCCTCCAGGAGCAATATGAGAAGCTCTTCGAGACACTCCACGAAGCTAGGCAAGCTCAGACACGCGAGCTTGTTGCCCCCGTGGAAGTCAACCATCAACTGGGTGCCCTCCAACATGGAGGGTCACATGCATTCGACATAGATATCCCTGATAGGGAACAAATTACCCCTCGATTTGATAATCAACATGAGGCTTCTCTTAACCCAGTTGCTTCGACCCGAACCATGAGAAGCGGAGGGAGACACCTCTTTGCTGAAGGGGCAGAAGGATCGAAAGCCGTCTTTCGCGATTGTCGGGATTTCCTGAAGCAACGTCGAGAGAATTCCATCCATATAAGCTCAAAGATCAATGACCCAAGGATTTCTGAGAGACTCGGTCCCCTGCCACGGCCCGAGCCGGCCACCAACTTGGGGAAGGTGCAACAAGTCCTAGAGAGACATGAGGGTACAGGGGACTCAGAGGTGTTCCGACAGACATACCCTGGAAGCCAGTACAGCGAGTCCAGGGAAAAATCACATGCCCTTGATCAAACCTTCCTAATTCTAAGAGGAGATGGAGATTTACGAAAGAAAGCTCCAGTGGCACATAACTCCGCTCAGGACCCCCTTGTCCTACAACTTCTTGAGGAAGTAAACAAGTTGAAGGCTGAACGTCAGGCTGAAATACCTGACTGGAACCAACCCAGGCCTGGCCCTCTTACAAGGAGGATCCTCAACACCCCCCTTCAAGCAAAGACAAAGCAGAGGCTTGGCTTGCAACTTTATACTGGAAAAGAGGACCCGATTGAGCACCTTAACCTCTTTGAGTCCACCATGGCATACCGGATGCACACCGACGAAGAGCGATGTCTTCTCTTCCCCTCCACCCTCTCTGGCGGATCTCTAAATTGGTATTGTCGTCTTACACCTGAGACGGTAGACTCATTTGAGGAATTGAGGAAACTATTTGTTTCCCAACACATTTTCCAAACCGATCGCTTGCACTCTGCAGATGACCTGTACACTATCCGCCAGAGGCCAGACGAGTCATTACGTATGTATGCTGGCCGCTTCAGCCATGAATACTCCCGGTGTGCCGAGGCAGACGACAAGACTGCCCTCAAAGCCTTCACGGCAGGCCTACGTGATTGTTTCTTTAAATACATGATCAATGCCAATACTTGGAAGACTTACTCTGAGGTGATGGCGCAGGCTTATAACCATGCCTCCGCCGAGGCAAAGACATATCAGGAGAAACCCCCTCACCCAACGCCATGGAGGAAGAACTAGCAATAGCTAAAGTTTGACGGTTGGGAAGATCATCCAATGTTTCTCTAGTACAGGACTCTAACAAAGACCCTGAAGACTCCGACATTGCAGACTCAGACTTAGAGCTAAAGCTAGAAGAGCCCTCATCACTAGAACTTCTAGGCTCTGACATCTACAATAAGAAGAAACAAATTCTATCACTACATGCATGATCAAAACATAAGGAAGTTCCTATATTACCCACATGAAGATGGTGCAAAGCGATGCCGGAACCCTTCTCAATCAGAAAGCAATCCGTCTTCCACAGTCACTACAAAACAAGCAAATGAAGACCGTGTCAAGCGCCAAAAAAAAAAAAAAAAAAAAAAACAGCTTCATTCAAAAAGCTTCACCCGAAAAGCTTCACCTCCAAAACTTCACCCAAAAAGCTTCATCCAAAAAGTTTCACCCAAAAAGCTTCACCTAAAAAAGCTTCACCCAAAAAAAAACTTCACCTCCAAAAAGCTTCACCCAAACAGCTTCACCTAAAAAAGCTTCACCCAGAAAGCTTCACCATCAAAGCTTCACCTAGAAAGCTTCAACACCAAAGCTTCACCTACAAAGCTTCAACACAAAACCTTGCTCCAAATAAACAAATTTTGTTCACAAAACCCAAGATGCCCTTGAACTTGTACAAAAACACAGGTCAACACAAACATTTGTTTTGTTCTACACCCACAACATCCCTGTCATAACCAAACAAGCAATTATGTATATGTTTCCAAACATATTATAATAGATCCAACAACAAGCCAAAGTCCCAAGTTTCATAATGGACAAAAGTACAAGCAATTCATCAATAATGAAGGTGCTACAAAACTTGGAATCTGCCCCAAAATAGAAATCCAACCCAAGAGACTTTTTCTCTCTCTCCCTCTTCCGCCTCCTTTCATCTATCAAATTTCTGCAACCTCTGCTCTTCTCCAATGGAGCTGAATTTTGGACACCCTATAGTTTTTGAGCATATGAACAACTTTCAAGAAGGAACCATTTCTGTTTGAGCGACGGAAATTAAAGTGTTGAAGCTCCAAACATGACAGTCGGATTCTTGCAGATTTCGAAGCTGCTATGATGTTTCGAAGATCTGGAAATATTTAACCATTAGTTCATTCTGAATTTTTGATATGTTATGAAAGAGACGATGAGGCACAACTTCAATGAAGAAAGCATGCTGATCTGAGCAAGAGAAAATGGAGTTTAGAAGCTCACAACAAGTCTGACGGGTTAACAGAAAATTGATGAACAGTTACTCATCATACCTGAATTTCTGGAGTTGTACTACTCCGATGGATCTCAAATTTGGAGATTTTGTAGTTCACAAGATAAGGAACAACTTTCATGAAGACGACTTTGCGATCTGAGCTATAGAGAATGGTGTTATCTTGCATCCACTCAGGCTGATTAGTGGAAACGAAAAGCAATTCCACCGAAGAAAAGATGAAAAAGAGAGAAAAGCTACTAATTGCACTTGATCTTGTCTAGTCAATAGCATGCAGCATCAAACACACAAAAGTTGGAAATATTTTTAGATAAGGCATATGCGAATGTGTGACATCGAAACAAGGATTCGTTACTTTGACAAATTAGTAACAAGCGAGACACCTCATTCGGCAACTCTCTTCGCCTGAAGACTTGGGGGACTCCCACCATATGCTACTGCACCTTAATACTCGGCAGTCTCACAACCACTCAGTGACTTGGATTTTTCAAGTCTCCAACCGAGAAGTTTTCCTCACTCGGGAAATTAAGGGAACACTACCTCAAACTACATGCTTCACTCACAAAGCTTCAACAATACAGGTTTCAACAAAAGCAAAAATTCAAAGAACTTTATGAAGAAGGCTTTGGTGTATTTAACACAATATATTGAAATGAAGCAAAGCTTATTTATTAATATTTTCGATAAGCCACAAATATGTACATATACATGAGTCAAAATAAACAAACAAAAGGGAGCCTTCACAAAGGTTGCTTAGGGGAAGTCTCAGCAGTCGGTAGAGCCCCAGAAAGAGAAAGCACCGGAGGGTGGTTATCCGGAGCCTCAGTACTTGACAAAACCCCAGAAGGAGGAGGCATTGGAGGTTCATCATTTGAAGCTTCATTACCAGGTACAGCCCCAGAGGACGAAGGCAATAAATGCCTTTGGAACAAACCCACAAACCGCTGATGATCAAGTAAAACCTTACCATCAGATTCCTTCATCTGGTCAAGCTTCCTCTTCATGTTTGTAGCATAGTCATGGGCGAGCCGGTGCAACTGCTTATTCTCATGCTTGAGCCCTCTAATCTCCTGTTTGAGACTCATCACTTCAGCAGCCAATGATTCAACTTGGCGGGTTCTAGCAAATAGGCGTTGGGCCATATTAGACACAGAACCTGCACACTGAACACTAAGAGCCAGAGAGTCCTTAACAGCCAACTCATCAGACCGTTTGGAAAGTAGTCTGTTATCTTTGGGAGTGAGAAGGTTCCTGGCCACCACTGCAGCGGTCATATCATTCTTCATCACAGAATCCCCAACGGTAAGAGGACCAGTAGGGGATATGAAGGATGGGCGCCATATGTTGTCTGGAGAAGGCGTGGCTGTCTCTTCTCCAAGGTTCAGGTCAAAACGACGGTCGGAGGGTCCAGACATTTTCAAATGTGTTGAAGAAGGAAGAGGTCAGACAAATCAAGATCTTAGAAGTGCAAGAAATGAGCTTCTACTGGTAGAGATTCAGGTGTGCTGTGGAACTTAATGCCAGCCTCTATAAAAATCTGCACTCGACGGAGCTTCAGAAATCGAAGAGGCGTTTGCTTTCTCAAAAGCTGGGCTGCTCAGAGACCACGAGGGCCGATCTCAGAAATCGAAGAGGCGTTTGCTTTCTCAAAAGCTGGGCTGCTCAGAGACCACGAGGGCCGATCTCAGAAATCGAAGAAGCACCTGCTTTTTCAGCCTCGTCAGCACCTGTCACATGCACAATCAGCTTTGCGAAAATTACGGGCAATCTGTCGAAGATTTCTGGTGAAGTAAAAAGCACGTGAATCTTACTGTTCAATCACCGCTCTCCATATGCACCATCAACTCCTCGGGTACCACATATAACTTTGTCAAAGATCTCTGACAAAGTTTAGGCACGAGAATTTCGAAGTTCCAGCTACCCTACTATTACCCATAAGGGTAAAGGAACAGCACCACTGCTTGACAACTGGAAAGTCCCTATGTGTGTCGACCTCCGTGTTTTGCGGCAAGACAGGTTGGCAAGAACGTCCAACCTTTACTCACATTCGAGAAAAGACTCCCAACATAATTACTTTCTCAAAAACCGGAGTAGCACCGCTTTCCGAATCTCGAGAGTCAGATCCTCGACGGGATTGCTTGTTCGAAAACCGAAGAGGCACAACTCTCAGAACTTCGAGAGCCAGATTTCCTTAGATAAAGCTTGTCTGTAATCTTCACACGTAACATCAGCTTTCCAGATACCACATACCACTTTTTCAAAGTGCTCTGACAAAATTAAAACACGTGAAGCTGGTAGCTCCCACTACATTGCTGTGACCAAGAAGGGTAAAGGAATATCATTACTACTTGTTATTGGGAAATCCCTATATACATTGACCTCCCTCCTCAACGGACAGGCAAACCTGCAAAAATGCTTAACCCTTTCTCGCATTCGAAAAGGCACCCTCAACATAACCTCTCGAAATACTCAGCTTTATTTCCCCCCGATAATACCTCAGCAAATAAGCCACACCAAGAACAAGAGTATCTCATATCATCAGGGTCGAAAGCAAGAGTATCCCATATCATGCTTTCTCCCTATCTTTGTCTTTGTCCTTGTCCACACCTGCAGGACAAGGAGAAAGAGAGCAGTCAGTCGGAACCTGAAATCAAACCTCCAATTTGGAACTGACTGCCTGGAGCCTTTGCCTGGTTGCTTACTTAGCATTGCTCTCGAGTACTCATCCTCAACTGCTATCAAGGTCACGAATTCCACCGGCAAATACCTCATGACAGTTGATCAGATATTGGCTCTTTACACTGAAGCTGCCAAGTGTGGATGAGTCACTATGAAGGAATGTTCTGAAGGACCATTTAAATGCAAAGGTTGCACACCACTTCTGCCATGCAAAAGATTGAAGCAGAAGGTTCAACGGTGAGCTGAAACAGATCACTACAGCACGACACCTTTCCATACCACATTCATTATTCCGTCAACAGCAAAAGTATCCCATATCATCAAGGTCGAACGTACTCTAGATTTGATGGACTTGTTTTGACCCTCAAATTTTTGAGTCGGCCTTATACTCTGAAGGGCACCAGAAAACCCTCCAGCACAGTTCAAGAATAAGCCTGTGGAAAGTTACTTCTTCAAAAGCAAAAGTATCTCATATCATCTCTTATCCATTTGCTTCTCCTTATCCTGGCAGTTGAATGAGAGACAAGGAGAAGGAGAACAATCAACCGGAAGCCGAAGTCAAACCTCTGATCCTGGGTTGCTTACTTGGAAGTTTGACTGCTTACCTTGTCTGTCACCTCTTTCGGCAGATCTCCTAGCTCGGCGACTTGGGGGACTCCTACTATAGGGTTTGTATCACACTTGACTAAGCCCGAAACTACAACTAAGCTTCAAGTGAAATTGATACATTACCTTGTGCGTCAACATCAGCTAAATACACCATTCCCGGATGGAGGAAAGGTACTTCCAGAGAAGGGCAGATAAAGATCAGACCACACTTCGGTACTTAGAAGTTTCGTGATTACTCAAGGGATTGGATCTTGCAAGTCCCCAACCGAGGAGTTTCCCTCACTCGGGAACTTAGGGGAGCACTGTTTGTACCATACTTGACCAATCCCGAAACTACCGAGCACCGGCCAACGCTATACTGTCAAGGACCCAGAAGAGTTCCCCTCCGACCAGGAGGCCAATCATTACTCGACACGTGTCAAGATTAGAAGCCAATCAGAGCGCAGCACGTGTCGACATCAAGAACCAATCATAACATGACACATGTCAATGTGACAAAGCTACAAGTTTTTCTATAAATAGGGGTCATTCCCCCACAATATTGGCTAATGCCATTTGTGTTAAATCATTCACAAGAACTCACTAAATTGAGAGCTTGATCCTTTGTACTTGTGTAAGCCCTTCACTACTAATAAGAACTCCTCTACTCCGTGGACGTAGCCAATCTGGGTGAACCACGTACATCCTGTGTTTGCTTCTCTGTCTCTATTCATTTACGTACTTATCCTCACTAGTGACCGAAACAACCAAGCGAAGGTCACAAAACCTGACACTTTCTGTTGTACCAAAGTCTTCGCTGATTTTGTGCATCAACAAAAATAATAAAACAAAAAGAAATAGTAATATAAAATGTTGACGTGGCTTAACCGTGACCACACAAACAGAGGGCACCGAAATGAGAGAGCAGACAATCCAAGTCCGGATGAAATTGCACTGTGCGAATGGACAGCGTTTTGGACTCTCTCTACCACTGCTCTTGATGCACACGTGTTGATAATCGTGGAAAAGGAAGAAGGGCCCATTCCATTTCCTTCTCAAACCCTCATTTCCTACTGAAGCCCGAATAGAGAGATATGGCGGGATTTCGATGGCTACGAGATTCAGGGATTTGCAGAGAGAGATGGGGGCAAGGGTGTCCGTTATGGGAGGATGACTAAATGTGCTACGGGAAGAGATTGCTTAGTAAGTTAGATGTAGGGACAAATGTGTAGGTTTCATGCATGACTTGGAATAATATTAGTAAATGCATGATGTTTGCTTATAACCAAGTGGCATGAAGGGACAAATGTGTATGTTTCATGCATATTTCGACAAAAAAAAATATATATATATCAACGGTTAAAAATATTCATTAATCTACCAAAGACGTACCCATTTTTCTACCACATATAGGAATATAGTCTAGAAGATTCTCATTTAATTGAAACATACCAAACTTATTAAACACTATAACCAAAAACTCATTTAATTGAAAAGAAAAAGGAATCAATACGTAAAAATTGAACCAATCGATTGAACACATACCAATTATTAAGCTAATTAATGCTCTAGAAATTTAGAGATGTCAAATGATGAAGAAAAGGAAGAGGAAGAAGTTTTGATGACTACAAAGGAGTAGATGGGGTGCAGAAGGACAACCATGGAAGATGGAAGGATTTTTTAAAGAGAAAGAAGGGGATTTGCTCCATGGAGATGATGGACTGGTTAGGGTTTTATTTTTTATGGGTGTAAAAAGAAGTTTGATTGAGTTGAGTTTTGATAAGTAAGGGCTGTTTTGGAAATAACGTTGGGTGTAAAGAGATAATAATAGATAAATCAAATTCAATATGGGTATAAAAAATAAGCTGGATGTTGAGATACAAAATATTAGTTCAAATAAAATTTCCGTCGTTTAAATACTTTTGTGAGGGCTGCATAGTCTGTGTATTTTGAGTAAAAACAGGAAAGAAAAGATAGATGGTGGAGCAAGAACTTATCAACGTTTTATTGGTTTCTGAAAAAATGAAATTGAAGATATTGTTTTCTTGTTTTCTAGAAACGTATAGAAGGTTGATAAAGTCTTTGTACTATGATCGAACTTTTCCTTCTTGCTTTTAATCTTAAAACACAGACTTACACCATACTCAGACAGATTTTTTAGTGTGATCGGAATACGGGATGATATACCACTTGTCACTATGCTAACGGTGTGATATGTGTATTAAAAAGTTAATAATTTAAAAAATAAAAAATTTCACCACTTGTATAAAAACACTTGATATACCCCTCATGTTTCCGTAACAATGAAAAATTTCTCCTGACATTAAGAAGTTTAATAGATCATTACTTTAATCTAAAGTAAGAAATCCAATTGCACTGTTCACCTGAACAGTGAATTTGGCCGGATTTCATTTTATTTACAAAATTGCCACCGCCTGTTCTTTTGATATATTTACGTCTATGCCACTGTGTAAATTTGGTTACATTTACGGTTTTGCCATCACCTTAAAAACCGGTTTTAAGCGTTTGGCCTGCATCTGGGCTTTTGGCTTTTGCTTCGGCTTCGGTAGGCCTGTTGTTGTTGGCGAAGAAGAAGAAGGTAAGAAGGACTGACAGATTGCAGAGAGACGAGAGCGCCGCATCTGGGCTTTTGGCTTTTGCTTCGGCTTCGGTAGGCCTGTTGTTGTTGGCGAAGAAGGACAGAAGGACTGACAGATTGGAGAGATACGAGAGCTGCGAATGGACAGCGGCCTGCTTGCAGAGAGGGAGTAGGGGATGAAATTGCACTGTGCGAAGGGACAGCGTTTTGGACTCTCTCTATGCACACGTGTTGATAATCATGGAAAAGGAAGAAGGGCCTTTTCCATTTCCTTCTCAAACCCTCATTTCCTACTGAAGCCCGAAGAGAGAGATATGGCGGGATTTCAATGGCTACGAGATTCAGGGATATGCAGAGAGAGATGGGGGCAAGGGTGTTCGTTATGGGAGGATTTCTGCGATTGCGCTTGGGGGGTGGGTGGCTGGTGTTGGTGTCATTCCGAGTGGTTGAGGAGAGGGTTTGCACGTAGACAGAGTCACATGGGGCTGTACGGTTCGAGGGAGAGAAAGGGAGGGGATTGAGCTGTGATGCTCTCTTTGGGGAGAGAGAGGGAGAGCGCGATTTGGAGTTTAGGTGAAAACAAAGCGGCTTCGAACCGACGCTGACGGCGGGAGAGAGGGCGGGTTGTTGCATCCGTGTTATTCAGAGTGGGTTTTGAGAGAGTGAGAGTGCTGCGTTCTAAGGTTTGAGAGTGGGTTTCAAGAAAGTGAGCGGCTGCGACCACAATCCAGCGCTCTGTTTCTGTACAAACACCGGCGCACTGTGTACCGTGCCGTCGACCACAATCCTCTCTGTATTCGAGAAATGAATGCTGCATATAGTAATGAAATTTAAGACATTTCTGTGATAGTAATGAGATGGAATGCTAAGATGGATGACTAAATGTGCTACGGGAAGAGATTGCTTATTTTGTTAGTTAGGGGAAGCACTTAGTGGAAGCAGGATGGGAATTTATTCAAGTAGAAATGAACCTCTTGGCTGCTGGCCATGATAGTGGCATGATTGTCTTTAAATTGGAGAGGGAGCGTCCTGCCTTTTCTGTTAGCGGTGATTCAATGTACTATGTTAAAGATCGTGGTTCTTCCAACTTGAATCAAGGGGCAAAGACACTATCTTACAGCCCCACAGAAAATGCTGCTTTGATATGTTCAGATATGGAAGGGGGGTCTTATGAACTATACGTTATACCCAAAGATAGCTTTGGTCGGGGTGATACTGCGCAGGAGGCAAAAAGAGGAATTGGAGGCCCTACCGATTGTTGCTGATGCAATATTTTATGCTGGAACTGGAAACTTGCTGTGCAGGGCAGAGGACAGAGTCATTATTTTTGACCTGCAGCAGAGAATTATTGTTGGGGAGCTAGGGATGACAATGGCGTCTTCATATATACAACCTTGAACCACAGCAAATACTGCCTTCCTAATGGGGATAGTAGAATCATCAGGACCCTCGACGCTCCTGTATATATAACAAAAGTGTATGGAAACACCATACATTGCTTGGGTCGAGATGGGAAGAACTGTGCCATTGTTGTTGATGCAACAGAATATGTTTTCAAGTTATCCTTACTGAAGAAGAGGTATGACCAGGTGATGAGCATGATAAGGAGTTCTGAGCTGTGTGGCCAGGCCATGATTGCATATCTACAGCAGAAAGGTTTCCCTGAGGTTGCCCTTCATTTTGTGAAGGATGAGAGGACTCGCTTCAACTTGGCACTAGGGAGCGGGAACATCCAGATTGCTGTTGCTTCTGCCAAGGAAATTGATGAGAAAGATCACTGGTATCGATTGGGAGTGGAGGCCCTTCGTCAGGGTAATGCAAATTCATGGGCTCCATGATATTGCCGAACGTTTGGCGGCTGAACTGGGAGATAATGTTCCTGTTTTACCCAAGGTGAAATCTCCGTCTCTTTTGTTACCACCAATGCCAATCATCTGCGGAGGAGATTGGCCCTTGTTGAGGGTCATGAGAGGAATATTTGAGGGTGGTCTTGATAATGTGGGCAAGAATATTGAGGAAGATTATGAAGAGGTTGCAGATGCTGATTGGGGAGAGGAGTTGGATCTTGTTGACGTGGACAATATTCCAAATGGAGACATCAGTGCAGTGCTGGATGCGATCTTGAACTTCCACCTGAGATTGATACTCCAAAAACTGCCAGCAATGCCCGTTCTTCTGTGTTTGTTGCCCCAACTCCAGGTATGCCTGTAAGCCAAACCTGGTCCCAGAAATCATCTCTTGTTGCTGAACATGCTACTGCTGGGAATTTCGATATTGCAATGCGTTTGTTGAGCAGGGAGCTGGGTGTAAAGAACTTTGATCCCTTGAGACAATTATTTCTCGATTTACACATGGGCAGTCATATGTATCTACATGCCTTCTCGGCAGCTCATGTGCTCACCGTGGCCATTGAGAGGGGATGGAGTGAATCAGCTACACCTAATGTTAGGGGTCCTCCTGCTCTTGTATTTAAATTCTCAGAGCTAGAAGAGAAGCTTAAGGCGGGTTACAAGGCCACAACGCAAGGGAAATTTGCTGATGCTTTACGTCTTCTCCTTGGTATTCTGTATACTATTCCTCTGATCGTAGTTGATTCAAAGAGAGAGGTTGATGAAGTAAAAGAATTAATTATCATTGTAAAGGAGTATGTTCTAGGTTTGAAGATGGAGATTAAGAGGAAGGAACTTAAAGGCGATCCGATTCGCCAACAGGAGCTAGCTGCTTACTTCACCCACTGCAACCTTCAGATGCCTCACTTGAGACTTGCATTACTAAATGCCATGAGTGTTTGCTATAAGGCTGGTAATCTCAACACGGCAGCTAACTTTGCCAGGCGACTTTTGGAAACCAACCCCACCATTGAAAACCATGCAAAGACTGCAAGACAAATCCTGCTAAACTATGACTGATGCAACCCAGCTAAACTATGATTTCAGAAACCCATTTGTGGTTTGCGGGGCAACATACGTGCCTATTTACCGTGGACAGAAGGATGTGTCATGCCTGTACTGCAGTTCTCGGTTTGTTCCCGACCAGGAAGGGAAGCTTTGTACTGTTTGTGATCTTTCAGTGGTTGGATCAGATTCCTCTGGTTTGCTCTGTTCTCCCACCCAGATAAGATGATCTCCTGCTGCTCAAGTGGTCGCAAATTTTTCAACCTTCAAGTACGACAACGGTTATGTTAGTTTTCTCATCTCCTTGAGCAGGGTTTCTATGTTAAAGAACGCGATTTGATTAGGTTGTGCTTCTCTTGTATTTCTATTTCAAATTTTATTTCAAGGTACGTGATCATGATTTCGCTGTAATGAACAGGTTGAGCATTTTGGTCTAGGTGATTCTTGTGACTTTTGAAAATAAACAAATTAGATTGAGTTGGTAAATTACTTGCTTTTCCAAAGATTTGTAACTTTGAAATCTCATATATTGTAGACACCATTTTCATGTTAAAACTCTTTTTTGAATTCCATCCGAGAAATGTCAATCTGCCTGGATTTTGAATATGTTGTGTTTGGAATGTATTTCATTTCTTGTGTGCCTGAGTAACTTTGTGCTAATTATATTCACATCTTGGTGTATGATTGGCATGGAGGTGGAGGAGTGTAAGTACGCCAGTGCTCCGGCAGTTTCTGCCGCGATCTTCAGTCGTAACTCCCATGAAAGCGATGATTCTTGCTCTTTATGCTATGAAGATGATCAAAGAGTTCCCCTGCTGATGAACTCATGAACATTGCACCGGTTTTCGACTTTTCTATGGCAACCACTGCATTAAGTTCTTCTGCTCTCATGGTAGTTGTCTGTGGCCTTCTCAAGTCCTTCTGCTGTAAAGATTGTTGTTGTCTCCATCGATCCCTCCTCGTTGAATCGTAGTCGTTGTAACAAGAAGCCACCATTTCCTTTGAAATACTTTGGTACCAGATAATTAAAAAAAACACTTAAAAAGCCAAGGAAAAACACTTAAAAACACTTAAAATTTTCACTTTTGCACTCAACTGTTGTTGCACTTACCTATTACTTCACCGACTTTAGTAGTTGATATACGGGGATTTTTTCTTTCTTTCTATAACTTTATTTTTTGAAATATTTCTCACTACCATGTTAACAATTAATTATCATATACACTAATTAAGTACGGAATGTCATAAGCATGTAACTCAGGATCTTCCAAACTCGTACTTATTTTGAAGAAGAAATTAGCCATAGTTTTTGGTGTTGGGCCACTTCTTACGTGCAAGGTTGGGATCTTCACCATTTAATGCTCAGATACATACCCTAAATAAAGAACCAGGATACTCTCCTGAGCAGTTCCCTAGGGATCCCGCAATCATGTCCGTTCATCGTATATTGTACGATCAGAAATTATTTAAAATTTAAATTTTAAAATTCAAATATGAATAGTACCTAACGAAAACTGACCGCACGATAAAAAATGAACGGACAAGATTGTGGGATCCCTAGGGAACTGCTCAGGAGAGGATCCTGGTTCCTAAATAAAAACTGTCAAAATGATGAAAATTAATATTTTATTTTATACAAGCGATACTTTACTTTCAACTAAATCTAAACTGTAGCAAAAGAAAATTTCAAACTCGAGGGTACAGAGGAAGGACATCGGCTACACTTATGGTCTGTGATGAAAAATAATACTATTTCACTATGGCTAGAATGATGAACAATGTTGATTATATGAAGTAGTGAATTATCTTCCATCATCATATGGAATTAACATCTGGATCTGCATGCTGTCTTACCCAATAGTTGTACCAGAACTAGAACCAGCTCTAACATCCATAGGATAAGCATCTGAGTTACCTGGCCCAAGTAAGCACTCAGTCTCTTCTGAACAAATTTCAGCTTTTCCCCATGGATGCTTTTCTGTAATTCTCATTCCTTCAAGCTCCATGGCAACTTCTTTCATTGTTGGCATGTCCTCCCCTTTTAACCTTACACATCTTTTTGCCAGATTGGCCACTGTTTTTAATGTCTTGATGTTTCTCTCGTTAAGTATGTCATCATCGAGAATTTCATTCAGGCGATCCTCTTCCATTAAACAAAGAAAGAACCTTGCCAGGTTTTTCTCTCCCTCAGGCCTATGAGAATCAAGTGCCAGTTTACTTGTTAGTAGCTCCATAAGGACAACTCCAAAGCTATAGACGTCACTCTTATCTGTTAGTTGACTCGTGTGGAAGTATTCAGGGTCCAAGTATCCGATTGTTCCTTGCACTAAAGTTGCAAGTTGGGCTTGATCAAGAGGAATCAATCGTGAAGCTCCAAAGTCTGACACTTTTGCCGTGTAATTTTCATCTAACAGTATATTTGTCAGTTTCACATCTCGATGTATGATTTGCATCAGAGCTGAGGAGTGTAAGTATGCTAGTGCTCCAGCAGTTTCAGCAGCTATCTTGAGTCGTAATTCCAATGAAAATGATGATCCTTTCCTCTTTTTGCCATGTATGTGCTCAAAGAGAGTGCCGTGAGCGATAAACTCGTAAACTAGTAGAGGAACTTCTAACTCCAAACAACAACCCAATAACCTCACCACATTTCTATGGTTGATTTGAGAGAGAACAAGCAACTCGTTGACAAACTGCTCCTTCTGCGTTGGGACACAAATTTTAGACTTTTTTTATGGCAACCACTTTATTGTTATCTGCTGCTAATATTCCTTTGTAAACTATTCCATAGCCTCCTTCACCAAGGATTCCACTTTCATGGTAATTGTTTGTTGCCTTCTCAAGTTCTTCTGCCGTGAAAATTTTTGTTGTCTCGACAGAGCCTCCTTGACTAGCGATTTTTTGTTGTAACAATAAGCCACCATTTTCTTTAAAGTATTTTTCTTTGAGTTTGAGGAACTTTCTTCTTTGCATTCCCCAATATATCCAAGATCCACTTAGTAAAAGCAAGAAACCTCCACTGGCACCTGCAAAGATGACTCTCCATATGTTATTGACACATATGTAAGTATTCTCTGGGCAAGACAGACTCTCCGTATGTTAGTGACAAGGTGTCGATGTTAATTTTGATATCATGTCAAAAACAAAGTGTACATATCGATTTCGATTGCTACATTATTTACAATATTGATTAAAAACCTGTCTTTCAGAGAACACTTATGATATAAGTACGTGTGAAAGTTTTGGATCTAAAAGTGGGTAAAGTAAATAAAATTTGAGTGCAATTGTTCAAAGATAAATAGTAAGTTTAGAATTTTAGACTAGGACTATATGATATGACATGTAAATAATAAATTAACAACCTAAAGTAAGAGATTTGCAGCTGGGTTTTTTAAGAACATTCATCTTTAAATCCAAAGGCGATGTAAAAGAAAAAATTACAATAAAACTAACATATGCATACCTAGTGCAATAATAAGCAGGAGACTGAGCTTTGCTCGACCATTGTCCTTGATGCAAGTTTTTTTATCCAGATCGCCATATTTGTACCCTATCGGACATAGACAAGAATGACCTCCCGGTGTATTTATGCAGGTTCCATTACCGCAGTAGTCTGGAGCCTTGCACTCATCAATATCTGAACAGAAAAAGAATGAATTAAATCCATGGACAATAGGTAAAAATTAAATCCCACTTTTGAGACTTTTTGTAAACAACTCGCTACTAAAAAATGGCCAAAGGAAACAGTTCATAAACCCACAGATTTGACAATCCACGGCAAATTTAGTAATTGGGCACCATTACTATTAGATTGTGGGCACTATCTTCACAGAGCAACAGCACCTGTGGCTAATTGGTGGCTACTTTGGCTACATATTATTTTAAGGGTCATTTTGATTCTGGTCTAATCAATCTAATTATTAGATTGAAACCTTATTTATTTGAATATTTTGTTTGAGGTTCCTAGCTCATTCAATATCCCACAAATTATGAAATTTAAAAAAAAATTACAATACAATAATTACTTAAAAATAAAAAATAGAGTAATATTGTTCTTCACATAATTCTAACAAAAAAAAAATAATGTACCCATGTAATTATTAATATTTTCTAAGAAATAACTACTGATATATCTTAAAACATAAAATAAATACATGTAATTAGCATTTCACCAAAAAAATATGGGTCCATATTAGATTAAAAAATATGGTACATATTAAAATTTAAAATTATGGGTACAAATTAGAACTAAAAAGAATATTGGTACAAAAAAGTGGGTACAAATTAGAAATAAAAATATGTGAAATACTAAAAAGTATATGTGGATACGATTCATAAGTTTTTCATTTTCAGAATTTATTTTCTATTTTAAAAAAAGGGAACAACTTGTGTCAAGCCACAGTTATCTACCTCTTTTGGGTCCGGAGAGGCTATAGGGAATTTCACCCTGCCCGTGGCCACAGTCAAGCAGGCTCACCAGCTTGGAGTATGGAACCCGGGACCTCCCACATTTTTTTGTTTATTGGGGAGCCGTAGTCTGCACCTTTACCACTGGGCCGCTTGCTGTGGTTTTCATTTTTAGAATTGACATATGATGACATTGAAATAATTAAATATTCAAATAATAACATGGACAAAAGTCAAAGGATCTTGATAAAAAAATCAATTAATAAGAAAGAAAAATAAGGAACAAGAACCTAATTTATTTTAGTTTTAATGTTTTAAAACAACTGTAACAGAGAATGTTCTTTTAGCTTATTACTGCTAGTGCCGTAGTGCGTGCTTTAATTTTCTATTACCGTGAACATTATTTTATTTTATTTTTTTTGAGTTGAGCGATATTGTCGTTAAGTTAGAAATTAGATTTGTCACTGATGGGGTTCGAACCCACGCTGTTATGCAATTTTTTTGTACCAATATTATAGTCATCCCAACAAAAGTGGCAATTATTTGCTGAATAATGCTGTTTTAACTACTAGTACTTTGCAATATAATTTACCTACATATAAAGAGAGAAGGCAAAAATTGTGAAGTTTTCATAATACCCAAATTGCCCTTCTCCATTAGGATTTCAAAAAAAAAATTCGTGTAGAGTTGTTAGTAAGTTCATTATTTTTCAAAATATATACTAATTAAAAATAATATTTAAAATAAGTAAACTTAAAACAAAACTTAATAATAATAATTAAAAAAAGACAATTGTCACACACGTAGGCGTATGAGAAGAGGCTAGTGTGTGTATATATATATATTATAGGGTAAATATCAGTTCACTACCTTCATATTTTGTAGTTTTTAATATTTAGCACATCAAGTTTTTTTCGTCCCAGAGTTATACCTAAAGTGTAAATTTTAGGACTGTCTCATACATCCGTTAGTTAAACTGTTAAGTCTTCTGTTAACTGATGATGTAGCGTCCATGTGGACAATGACTGGGCGCCACGTGTCAATAAAGGTTCCACGTGGATATTAAAAAAAATTTAAAATTACAAAATTACAAAAAAAAAAAAAAAAGGCTGTTCTTCCTCAACCCCAACCATCCCTCCCTTCTCCCTCCCTTCTCAGCCTCCACCCATATGTGCAAATCCAACCCTCTCCCTCCCTCAACCCCCGACCTTAACCCCCAACCTACTCAATTTAAAAATTAAAAAAAAAAAGTTTCTGGGCACCTTACTCAACCCCCGACCCTCTCCCTCCCTTCTTTCCTCCGAACACCCTCCTCGGCACACCTTCGCCGCCGGTCTGACTCAGGCCAACTCGGCCAGCTCGCCCCTTGATCACACCCAGATGTAAGGGAGCGAACCCATCGCGATCCAACACCAAACCCAGATCTGGGTTGACCCACACCAGATTTTCACTATTTCCACCGACCCTTTTGACTTCGCCAGATGAAGAGGCGAAGAGCTGCGGGAGTCCAGCTCGGCGGCGAGTTTAGGATTCAGACTTAGTAACTCTTTGGCAAAGCAGAGTGGCCCAGAAGCTGTGAAGTGGATATGGTGTGCGGAGATGGTGTGCATAGGAGGAGAGAGATGAGGGTTAGAGAGAGAAAGTGGAGATGGTGTGCGGAGAGGGTGTGCGGAGAGGGTGTGCAGAGGAGGAGAGAGAGGAGGGTTAAAGAAGGGAGGGAGAAGAAGAAGATGTTCGAAGGAGAAGAACATTTTTTTTTTTGTAATTTTGTAATTTTTAATATCCACATGCGACTCTTATTGACACGTGGCGCCCCGTGATTATCCATGTGGGCGCCACGTCATTAGTTAACGGAAGACTTAACAGTTAGACTAGCAGATGTATGAGACTGTCCCAAAATTTACACTTTAGGTATGAATCTGGGACGAAAAAAACTTGATGTACTAAATGTTGAAAACCATGAAACATAAGAGTATTAAACTAATATTTACCCTATTATATATAAAGTGAGTGGACCAAAATGGTGAAGCTTTTAATATTCTCAAAATATCCCTTCCTAATCAGAATTCTAAAATAAAACAATTTAATTTAAAAAAAGGAAAAATTAGTATCCGGTCCCTAGTTCTTACTGTTCATTGACTAAGACCTTATTAGTTCTCAAATTTTGATTCAAGTCCCTAGCATTAATGTGATAATGAATTTACATGTTTATTATATAATTTTTTAATATAAAAATTAGTAATTAATTTAGGGTTTAATACTCACACCTCTTTTAAACTTCTAATTAATTTTCAATTCAAACATTTCCAAAATAATAATAAATTAAATTAAATTAAGTTTGTACCTATTAGTTTTTTTTATATATATAAAAAGATTCTCAATTTTTAATCTTAAATGTACCCATTTATATAATTTTTCAATTTTTTTTAATCTTAAATGTACCCATTCTCAAATATATCAATTTGTTATATTTAAAATGTACCCTTTTTTAATATAAAATCCTTTCAAAATTTTTAATCCATGTTTAAACTTATATGGGTACATTCTTTTTTGTTGATTTGAGAATGTATCCATGTTTTGGTACAATAACTTTTTTTGTTAATTTTGGTTAATGTACCCATACATATATGTATATACACACACACACACAATATAATAGAGAGTATAATTTATATTTTATTATTTTTAATCCCATAAATTATGGGTTTTATTTAAAATCTCATTAATATAAACAATTACAAATTTCAATTTTTAATTTTTAATTTAAAAAATATAGTAACTTACATTATTACATTAATGTCAGGGACCTCAATCAAAAACTAAAAACTAACAAGGTTTCAATAAAAGAATATTGATAGTTAGGGACCGCATCCAAAGTGTCCCTTAAAAAAAATTCAAACTAAACAAAAATAAAAAATTTCAAATTAATAAATAATAAAAAGTGTAAAAGAGCAAATTGCCACAGCACGAGGGTGTGGCAAGATGCTAGTAAGATATAAAAGGATCACAAGTGTGTTCAATCCCTCAACTGACCTTAACAATACAATCATATATGCAAGAAAGTCAAGCAAATTGATAATGTAGTTGTCTAACCATGATAAAATAAGTAGACATACATACAATACGTCAATACATACATACATACATTATGTACGTACGTACGTACGTACATCCATACATACGTACACATGTACATATACACACATACATACATGTATGCATGCATACATACATATACATATGTACATACATACATAATGCATGCATGCATGCATACATACATACATACATACATACATACATAAATACATACATAAATACATACAAGATGTTTTGATAAACATAAAATTGTTTTGATAATAATCCAATGGTCAAATGGTGTCTAGATTTAATTTTTTACCCTACGATACACGATGAATGGTTAAAATATGAGAATCCTTAGAATTCCCACAATTTGAAACCGGATGGGTCCAAATCCTAACAATACAATCATATATGCAAGAAAGTCAAGCAAATCGAAAATTTATTTGTTTAAACCATAATCAAATAAGTAGACCTACCTACATACATATACACGTACACATACATACACACGTACACAGACACACAAGTACACAGACACACATACGCGTACACACATACACATGTACACGCATACACACGTACATGCGTACACACGTACATACATACACACGTGCATGCATACATACATACATATAATTATGTTTTGATATACGCAAAATTGTTTATAATAATAATAATCAAATGGTCAATGGTGTCTAGATTTATTTACCTTGGCAACCATCCGGGAGGTATGGGTTCCCTTCGTAACCTGGCAGGCACCGGCATATGGAGCCTGAAGTCCGATTATGGCAGAAGCTATTTGCCTTGCATGCAAAAGTGCTATCGTTTTTAGCTGCAATATTACATAACTCATTCCTTCCCAATTTTCCAATCAAGAATTTCCCGAAGCTGGGCTTTCTTGTTTAGTTCTTGAAGACTTGTATTTTTAAAGTTGAACTCGCCTTCTTGCACAAGGAACGCGTAGCTGCATCGGTTGCTGTCCCGCACATCCGTATAATTGTTAAAGCCTCCCAAGGTCACAGTCTGATTTTGCAGCCCACTGGGGATTTTAGTTTGGCAACATCCAACGCCAGAGCAAGTATCCCGCTGATCGATAGCGTTGCCAAGATTGTCACATATGGACATACACCCAGTTGTGTACTTTTTTTCACCCCGGTAACCTATAAAAAACGCATATGTGTCGCATCCAACTGCAACGAACATGTTTTTGGTTTTGGAGATGGTGTAAGGAGGAGGCACAGAGAGATCGGCACTGTTCGTTTCGTTCGAGTTGCCTTGAGCATCATAACAATCACTGGTTGCGAACTGTAGTATTTGGACCTCACCGTCATAAAGAGATATGTTGGTAATTTCGACATTGCCCGTCATCAAAAATGCTGTTGGCGGTTGAGTGGAAATGTTACAAGTGATTTCAAACCGGTCGTCGAGGTAGCAATCAGAGCCTATGCCAAATGGGTATGGAATTGTGAGATTGCCACAATGGTCAGGGCAGTCAGGCAGTGCCAGCTGAGGCGGAAGGAGAGATTGAGCTGTTGTTGGAGTTGGAGTTCCTAGTAAAATTGTAACAACTACCACCATTACTAAAGAGAGATGCAAAATATGCATCCTCCTATGTAACGCCATGTAGTATTAACTAAAAAGGGTCGAGCAGATCCTAGCAGTAGCAGAGAAAATCCAAGCAGGTGATGGATCCAAGAAATTAAGGAACTGCTAATTAAGAAGGTTGGCCTTCTGTAGGAATATATACGTGGAAGGGATTAAAACGCGTGGTGGAATATTTTGGATTGGGGGAAAATGTGTCCCTACTCTTAATTGTCTGTTATTGTTTTAGTCCACAACTAGGCTTTGTCCCATTCATTTCCAGGAAATGCACAAGAAAACATCCACCTGACTTAGTATTAGTCATTAGTCGATACGCGTTGCCTTGAGCATGGTTGGCCTTCCGTAGGAATTAATATAAATGGAAGGGATTAAAACGCATGGTGGCATATTTTGTGTTCCTCATCTTGGCTGATTTGTCTGTTATTGTTTTAGTCCACCATTAGGCTTTGTCCGGTTTATTTCCAGGACGAGCACAAGAAAATATCGATCTCACTTAGTACCTGACCAAAAAAAAAAAAAAAAAAGACTTAGTACTGAGTCATTAGTCAATAAGCGACGGCAGTGCAAAGTCAAGCCAAGTTTATTTAATTATTTAAAGTTAAGTCAAGAAAGATTACTTAATTACCTTAATCAACTTGGAATATACAAATAAATAAATAAATAAAGCGATGCAAATCTACGTATTTACACCTGAAGTGAATTTATTGATTATTTTCTTTCTTTTTTCAGTAATGATACTCTTACCATGTTTTTATATCACATTTATATACCACCTTATGTGGTATTTGATGTGGACAGCCACATCATTTAAATTAATCATAATTTAATTTAAATTAAAAATCATTAAATAAATCAATAATTAAAACAAAAGCTGGAATTAAAAGGTGATTGTGGCATACGAGGAATCTTCTCCTTCCTTCCCCATTCAATCATGCTTCTTCTCCCGTTTCTTCTTCCGCCAGTTCTTTCACGCCATATTTTTTCACTCCTTTTTTTTTTTTACGTTTTAAAGGCGAACTCATAGCTAAGCAGTTTTTATTGTGGAGCAAAACTTCGGGAATTGATCTAACATGGATGTGTAACTTAGTTTATGCATTTTAATGATTAAACTGATAAATATTTTGACCATATATGGATTCAATATCGTAGTATCTTTTAGCCTCTATATGCCACAAAAGTTGCGGATAAAAATTCATAATACATAAAACTGTGGTTAAAAAGTATATCTCCTTTGCACATTTTATAGGTGAACTCATAGATAAGTAGTTTTATTATTGACTAAAACTTCAGGAATTGATCTAACTTGAATGTATAATTGAGTTTATGCATTTTAATGATTAAATTCATAAAAATCTCGACCACATATGAATTTAATATCGTATTGTCTTTTAGCCTCTATATTGGTATCTGTGGCAAAAAAAAATGGGTACCTCCATGAGAAAATTTTGTAGATCGATGAATATTTTCAATTTGGATATTTATTAGATACTAGAAATTATAAGTCTATTCGCGAAAGTCTAAAACAATGCCACGTACAATATTTGTTAAGACATATTTAGGGAACTGTTATTAGCACTCAAAAAATTTCATTCTACACTTTGCACAAGTGTATTTTTCTTTCTAATTATAGAAAGTTTGGAATGCCAAATGAGATTTTTGGAGTGCTAATAACAATTTTCTATATTTATATACATTTTATTTTAGTTTGGAATTCGATTTCCTTGTTTGTCTTTCTTTATCAAGTTGGGAGTATCACTGACTGTGACCATGTGCAACTAGTTGTTGATTCGTTTTGAATAATCAACATTATTTACAATGTCTTGGGCGTATGAGTAACAGAAAAAAAAAAAAAGGTCATGATACAAGCTGAATAGTAGTAATACTAATTAGTAAATAACTTGTGCATGCATGATGTTTGCTTATAATCAAGTGGCATGAAGGGACAAATGTGTAGGTTTCATGCATGACTTGGAATAGTATTAGTAAATGCATAATGTTTGATTATAATCAAGTGGCATGAAGGGACATGTGTATGTTTCATGCATGACTTGGAATAGTATTAGTTGTTGGGAGATTTTGCATCAATTTGTTTTTGTTTTTAATATGTATATATTAAGTTCTATTTTAATGGGATTGCTCACCACCCCTAAGTTGTGATAATGCCTTTATTTATCGTTGTTATGTGAGTTCAATTAAAGTTTGAGATTGTGTTTATCCACTACATACATTTCGATTTTTTTTTTTTTTTTAAGTCAAGCGATAACATTAGTAAGTTAGATGTAGGGACAAATGTGTATGTTTTATGCATGACATGATGTTTGCTTATAACCAAGTGGCATGAAGGGACAAATGTGTATGTTTCATGCATGACTTGGGAAAGTATTAGTCGTCGGGAGATTTTGCATCAATTTGTTTTTGTTTTTAATATGTAAATATTAAGTTCTATTTTAATGGGATTGCTCACCACCCCTAAGTTGTGATAATGACTTAGTACTGAGTCATTAGTCAATAAGCGAGGGGAGTGTGCAAAGTCAAGCCAAGTTTATTTAATTATTTAAAGTTGAGTCAAGAAAGATTACTTAATTACCTTAATTAACTTGGAATATATAAATAAGTAAAGCGATGTGAATATATGTATTTACACCTAAAGTGAATTTATTGATTATTTTCTTTCTTTTTTCAGTAATGATACTCTTACCATGTTTTTATAATCAATAATTAAAACAAAAGCTGGAATTAAATGGTGATTGTGGCATACGAGGAATCTTCTCCTTCCTTCCCCATTCAATCATGCTTCTTCTCCCGTTTCTTCTTCCGTCAGTTCTTTCACGCCATATTTTTTCGCACCAGTTTTTTTTATGTTAGTGTGGACCAGGGTATAAAAAATCGATAATATCGGCGATATTTCGCCGATATTATCGTTTTTTTCGGAGTCCGATATTTCCACACACATCCAATAGGTTTTCGTCAAAATATCGCGATATTATCGATATTATCGATAATATCGCGATATTATCGATATTATCGATAATATCGCGATATTACCGATATTATCGCGACATTTTAGAAATCAACCCAGAAATCAACCCCAATCTTGTTCCAATTGCAGATCAAGAAACAATCAAAACAGATTCAACCCCAATCTTGACAAACCCTAGAAATCAACCCAGAAAAAAAAATCGAAATAAAACCTTATATTTTGAAATCAACCCAGAAATCTCATCGTTCATTCCGGCGGCTGCTTTTTCTACGACTGCTTCGTTCCTTCCGCTCCCTGGAGCTTCGCCGGAGAGGAGTTGCGACTATCGAAACCATTGGACTCAGTATACAATGCAGAATCGTTGTCAAATCTTCTGCGGCGACTCTTGGATAACAACAACGTCGACAACTCTTGGATGACGATGACGGTGCCTCCTTCATACTTCTACAGAAGGAGAGGCAAGAGTCTCGATGACGGCGCCTCCTTACTTCTGACGACAACGGCGCCCCTTTTTTCTGCGGTGACTCTTGGATGATGATGATGGCGTCTCGACGACTGTGGAGTCGAGACTGAGAGAGATGAGATTGGGTTCAGACTTGAGAGAGTTCAAGAATGTGTGTGCGTGTCTATGAATCAGAGATTCAGAATGAGAGACGGAGAGGAGAGGACTGAAAAACTTAAGTTGGATTGGACGGTTGAGATTAAATCTCAACCAATCCGACGATCCACATAATTCTTAAACCTATTTAAATTAAACATATATTTTATAAATGTCTCTGTGTGCGTGTGTGGTGGCGTGTGAGAGTCTCTGACTCTGTGTATGTGTGTGGTGGCGTGTGAGAAAAAAAAAAAAGCATTCAAATAATTCATAGGGAACTTTAACAAAAAACTCATGGTACTGTTCACTTTAATGAAAAATCACATTTTTACACTAAAAAATCAATCTTGGTACTATTCATTTTACCATTTATTTTGTCCTTATCGTTAAAACTCAAAGTTTTCAAGCTCTTTTCATTAGTTTTCCTTAATTCATAACCTTGTCTCTGACTCTCTGTCTCTGACTCTTGACAACTTTTACAACTTTTGACAAGATAAAAAGTAATGGTGGTTTCATCAAGATTCTAAATCACTCATGTATCTTACCCTGCAATGTATAAAGTGTAAAATATTGTAGTAAATCATTATATATAAATGATTATGGTGTGTTTAATCTTTTTTTCATTAATTACTACATATTTTCTACACTCACAGTGTTTGCCAGCTCGCTGTATAATCAACTTAAATCAGTTAAATCCATCATGCAATGCATTTCCTTCCAATTTTTTGTGATAAACTAATAGATAATTGACTAAATAAACATCCTGCAAAGTTTCAATAAAAATTTCCAAGTTTTTCTTACAATTTCCGTGGTTTCCATGTAATTTTTATCGATATCGATATTATCCTGATATTTCCATCGATATTTCCGTGTTTTCGGACTACCGATATTTCCGATATTACCGATATTTTCTTCCTTGGTGTGGACTACCACAATCTCAACTAATTCTCATAAGGCAAAGGTTCATCAACGCTCCCCTATTTGGATTATTGGTAAGCATTTACCATTATTTTTCAATGAATTTACATTTTTGTAGTCAGTTTATTCTTCTTCTTTCTCTCGATCTCCATTAGACTATTTACCTAAACCTTTTTGTTCATAGAAAAATATGACACTGGGGGTTGAAGATTTAACACTTTGAATCATTAAGGACTCCATCTTGTTCCTACTTATAATCAAATTAAGGAATCTCAAGTACGTATCGTCAAAAAACCTTCATCCCTCACCACGACACCACTAACGTCGACTCTGATCAAGACCCGAAGAAGAATTTATCTTGCTACATAATGGAGATTGAGAGAAAGAAGAAGAAATAAACAGACAAAAATAAATTAAATTCATTGAAAAAAAAATGATAGATGCGTACTAATAATCCAGATAGGGGAGCGAAAAAATTACGGCATGAAAGAACTGGCATTGAAGAAGAAACGGGAGAAGAAGCAGGATTGAATGGGGAAGGAAGGAGAAGACTCCTCGTATGCCATAATCACCATTTAATTCCAGCTTTTATTTTAATTATTGATTTATTAAATGATTTTTAATTTAAATTAAATTCTAATTTAAATGATGTGGTTGTCCACATCAAATGCCACATAAGGTGATATATAAATGTGGTATAAAAACATGGTAAGAATAGCATTACTGTTCTTTTTTTAAGAAACTAGTTGTTGAAAGGGAAATTTTATTTGAACCCATATTTTGTATCTCAACACCCAACTTACTTTTTATATCCACATTGTATTTGATTTATCTATCATTATCTATTTACACCCAACATCATTTCCGAAACCGCCCTTACTTATCAAAACTCAACTTAATCAAACTTCTTTTTACACCCAACTCAATCTACTTAAAAATAAAAAATAAAACCCTACCCAGTCCATCATCTCCCCATAGAGCAAATTCCCTTCTCTCTCTCTTTAAAAAATCCTTCCATCTCCCATGGTTGTCATTCCGCACCCCCATCTACTCCTCCATAGTCATCCAAACCTCTCCCTCTTCCTTTTCTTCATCATTTGACATATCTAAATTTCTAGAGCACTAATTAGCTTAATAATTGGTATGAGCTTATGATTAGAGTGTTTAATGAGTTTGGTATGTTTCAATTAAATGATAATCTTCTAGCCTCTATATTCCTATATGTGGTAGAAAAATGGGTACGTCCATGATAACTTCTAATAGATCAATGAATATTTTTAACCGTAGATATTTATTAGATACAAAAGTTGCAGACAACAATTCACATTACATTGAACTGTGGCTAAAAAGTATATTGCCTTTGCATGTTTTATAGGTGAACTCATAGCTAAGCAGTTTTTATTGTGGAGCAAAACTTCGAGAATTGATCTAACCTGGATGTGTAATTGAGTTTATGCATTTTAATGATTAAACTGATAAATATTTCGACCATATATGGATTTAATATTGTATTATCTTTTAGCTTGTATATGCTACAAAAGTTGAGGACAAAAATTCACAATACATAATGTTGATACACAAAACCGGAGGAGTCTTGGAACAACATAAATCCGACCGTGAATTTGCAAGAAAGTAAAGAACAAAAGGTGTATCGTGGTTCACCCCAATATTTGGGCTACGTCCACACTAATGTTGATATTGTTTCACTCTGAATGGCGAATATACAAGAAGGCTAGAGGCAGTGCGCTCTCTAGCCTATTTTCTGTGTGCTCTCCTCCCATGGCCTAAAACTTGGCCTCTGTATGTGAGGATGAGAGCTTTGTAATGTGAGAGTGAGGCTTGAGGATTGTGAGGGTGAGGGGGCCCTTTTATAGAATAAGGGCTCATCACTTATTACATATTTGCCCCTTCATTTATTACATAATTACATTTGAGTCTCCCGAGTATTTATACGAGATCTAAATACGGAGGCCCTAAGTATGGTACAAACAGTAGTCCCCCAAGTCTTCAGTCAAGAGAGTCTTTTGGCTGGAGATTTGAAATTCAGTTTATGTGTGGGTCGAAGTAACTAGATGTCGTCTAGAACTGATACTCGATATGAGGCGGTGCCCAATCTGAAATGATGCTCAACTAGAAGTAGCACATGTTGCGAGGTTGCTCTGCTTGTGGCTTATGTTGCCTTGGTTGGCTTGGCTTGTGGCGTTAAAGGTGAGGGAGTCCATTTTATAGAATAAGGGCTCGCTCCTCAATACATAAATGATGGGTTAGGAGTGATGCTCGTGGCGAGGCGGTTGCTCAGCTGGCGGCGATGCTCTCTAATGAAGGTGAGGGAGTCCCTTTTATAGAATAAGGGCTCGCTCCTCAATACATGAGTGATGGGTTAGGAGTGATGCTCGCGGCGAGGCAGTTGCTCAGCTGGCGGCGATGCCCTCTAATGAAGGTGAGGGAGTCCCTTTTATAGAATAAGGGTTCGTTCCTCAGTACATGAATAATGGGTGCTCTCTAATGAAAGTGAGAGAGTCCCTTTTATAGAATAAGGGTTCACTCCTCAGTACATAAATAATGGGCTAAGTCCCCCAAGTATTTTTTATGAGGCCCAATATATGGTACATAGTGTAGTCCCCCAAGTCTTCAGTCAATAGAGTCTGTTGGCTGGAGACTTCAAATTCGAACCATGTATGGGCCGAAGTGGCGGTTGTTCGGAGGCGGTATTTGTATACCCTGCACTGAAGCTTTGTAGGTGAAGCTTTGCAAGTGAAGCTTTGAAGATAGAGCTTTTGTAAATGAAGCTTTGAAAGCTGGAGCTTCGTAAATGAAGCTCTCGAAGCTGGAGCTCTGTAAATGAAGCTTTCGAAGCTGATTGACATGAGTAATGCTCATGAATGTTTATATGAGTGATGCTCATGAATGTTGACATGAGTGATGCTCATGAATGTTGACATGAGTGATGCTCATGAATGTTGACATGAATGATGCTCATAAATGTTGACATGAATGATATTCATGAATGTTTATGTATGATTGACATGAGTGATGCTCATAAATGTTTATGTATGATTGACATGAGTGATGCTCATGTATAATTTTGGAGTACTGGACGTACTTTTGATCACCTGGTTGGTGATAATAACGGCAAGCTGCCGAATAATTTTAGAGTACTGGGCGTACTTTTGATCACTTTTGATCACCTGGTTGGTGATAATAGCGGCATGGTGCCGAATAATTTTGGAGTACTGGGCGTACTTTTGATCACCTGGTTGGTGATACTAGCGGCAGGCTGCAGAATAAATTTGGAGTACTCGACGTACTTTTGATCACCTGATTGGTGATAATAGAAGCCTGGCTTTTTTGGGCATATGGGCCTTCGCCTTTCACAGAACATTCCAGCCCATTACTTTGGGCTTGCCGTTTATTTTATTTTATTTTATTTTATTATTACCTTCTGATAGGGTTATACAGATATCTCCGAAAGATAAGAAAAATAAATCACATCATTCAAAAACAAGAAAAGTAAATCACATCATTCTGATGGGGTGTTTATTCCTTACTTTTGTAGTGTGGGTGTTTATTCCTTGCTTTTGCAGTGTCCCCATGTGCTCTCGCAGAGGAAAGCCTCATTTTTGCTTTATGCTTTTTCTCGGTTTTTTCTGCTTTGCTTTCGCTTTCGCTTTCTGTTTTCTGCTTTCTGTCTGTTTGTGCGCTGCTATCATGCATGTGCACCCAATTAATCTTTACAGTCTGTCTCTGCGCCGAGAGGAATGAGTAGAAGGGAATTCGAAGAAAGTGAGAACAATGGATGGGAAAGCTTATTTCAGCTGGATCCCTCAAATGGAAGACGACCCATAAATGATTTTCCCCTTTTGCATGTTCTCCCGTGGGTCATCTGTCTGCAGCATCATCTTTTTCTCGGAGTCCAAAACCCGAGTTTGAACTGGGTTATTCTGAACCGGTTTATTGGGTACCAGATTCTTGAAAGGAGGTCCTAGAGAAGCCCAGAGTTGCAGGAGGTCCCTAGCGAACTCCGGCAGGTTCCAAACCACGAAGCTGCTGTTGGTGGAGCTCCAGGATACGATCAGGTTGGTAATCGGGTCGTCCACCATGTCGTACGTCTTGCTCAGGAAAGGCAGGCTGCCAAGGCGGCTCCCCTTCTAATTGCTGAAACGAGAGGCTTCGAATTCGAAGAGGTCAAATCATTAACCAATCTGCTTGCCTCTGCAACCTTCTGATTCGAAAGCGTAGATGCCGCAGAGCCAGGCATGAGGGCATTCTCGAAAATGTAAGTGTTCTTAACGAGAACCGGAAGCAGCGAGAGAGCCACCACCCTGGCGGCGGAGAAAACGATACTGAAGAAGAAACTGTGGGAGATGAGGAAAATCCCCAGCCATACGATTGGTTTTCGTTTGGGTTTAGCTCCGGCGGCGGTCTCGCTCCCACTCTCCACCATTTGTTCTCAGAGTGGATTTGAAATCCGATGGCGGTTGGGATCGGCTATTTCTGTTAGGGGAAGTGTGAAATATGCCTTATTCCTCTCCCTTGCTTGCTGTGCTGAAACTCTGTTCCTCAACAACCTCTTAAGCTGCTTGCTTTCCTTGTCTGCTGGATTTCTTCCAAACACATTAAACTCACTACTCGGTTTAAGAACACAAGCGGAGAGAGGCGGAGAACCCGATTGAACTCAGTCTCTTTAGTGGATGACTGAAGAGTGGAGGCCATGAAGATTTTGGGAGATCTGAGATTGTGGGACTTGGCAGTGAGGTTGTGAAACAAGAAGGTCAGCATTGAATTCAGACTCAGAGCCATCGGTTCTTTCTCTCTCTCTAAGCTTTCTTTCTCTCTCTCTCTCTCGAGCTTTCCGCTTTCATGAATCTCAGAGAAGTGCTAATTACAAGAGTTGGTTTCAAGTTATGTGACGTGAGGCTCTTACTGGGAGAGAAAAAGAAAGCAACACGACGAGAGAATGAGAGAGGACAGCCGCAACCAAACGAGGAAATGTTTTCTTTGGGTTTGCAAATTGGTTTTTGTGTGCGACTGACTGAGAGAGGAGGTGGCTCCGTGGGTTTTCTGGAAAGCCTTGGGTTGGTTTTTGCAGATTCACGATGGAGGTGAAAAAATGAAAGAGAACCGACACAGCTTTTTGTATCGTTTCCCACAGACGGCGCCAAATGTTGATGCACAAAACCGGAAGGGTATCGGAACAACGTAAATCCGACCGTGAATCTGCAAGAAAGTAAAGAACACAAGATGTATAGTGGTTCACCCCAATGTTTGGGCTACGTCCACACTGATGTTGATATTGTTTCATTCTGAATGGCGAATATACAAGAAGGCTAGTGGCAATGCGCTCTTTAGCCTATTTTCTGTGTGCTCTCCTCCCATGGCCTAAAACTTGGCCTCTGTATGTGAGGATGAGAGCTTTGTAATGTGAAAGTGAAGCTTGAGGATTGTGAGGGTGATGAGGCCCTTTTATAGAATAAGGGCTCCTTACTTATTACATATTTGCCCCTTCATTTATTACATAATTACATTTGAGTCTCCCGAGTATTTATACGAGATCTAAATACGAATGCCCTAAGTATGGTACAAACACATATAACTGTGGTTAAAAAGTATATCGCTTTTGCATGTTTTATAGGTGAACTCATAGGTAAGCAGTTTTATTGTTGACTAAAACTTCGGGAATTGATCTAACTTGAATGTATAATTGAGCTTATGCATTTTAATGATTAAATTCATAAATATCTCGACCACATATGAATTTAATATCGTATTGTCTTTTAGCCTCTATATTGGTATCTGTGGCAAAAAAATGGGTACCTCCATGAGGAAATTTTGTAGATTGATGAATATTTTTAATCTGGATATTTATTAGATACTAGAAATTATAAATCTATTCGTTTTGAATAATCAACATTATTTACAATGTCTTGGGCGTATGAGTAACAGAAAAAAAAGGGTCATGATAGCTGAATAGTAGTAATACTAATTAGTAAATAACTTGTGCATGCATGATGTTTGCTTATAATCAAGTGGCATGAAGGGACATGTGTATGTTTCATGCATGACTTGGAATAGTATTAGTCGTCGGGAGATTTTGCATCAATTTGTTTTTGTTTTTAATACGTATATATTAAGTTCTATTTTAATGGGATTGCTCACCACCCCTAAGTTGTGATAATGCCTTTATTTATCGTTGTTATGTGAGTTCAATTAAAGTTTGAGATTGTGTTTATCCACTACATACATTTCGATTTTTTTTTAAGTCAAGCGATAGCATTAGTAAGTTAGATGTTTGCATGATGTTTGCTTATAACCAAGTGGCATGAAGGGACAAATGTGTGTGTTTCATGCATATTTCGACAAAAAAAAAAAAAAACTATCAACGGTTAAAAATATTCATTAATTTACCAAAAGTTATCATGGACGTACCCATTTTTCTACCACATATAGGAATATAGAGTCTAGAAGATTCTCATTTAATTAAAACATACCAAACTCATTAAACACTATAACCAAAAGCTCATTTAATTGAAAAGGAAAAGGAATCAATACGTAAAAATTGAACCAATCGATTGAACACATACCAATTATTAAGCTAATTAATGCTCTAGAAATTTAGAGATGTCAAATGATGAAGAAAAGGAAGAGGAAGATGTTTTGATGACTACAAAGGAGTAGATGGGGTGCAGAATGACAACCATGGGAGATGGAAGGATTTTTTAAAGAGAGAGAAGGAGATTTGCTCCATGAAGATGATGGACTGGTTAGGGTTTTATTTTTTATGGGTGTAAAAAGAAGTTTGATTGAGTTGAGTTTTGATAAGTAATGGCTGTTTTGGAAATAACGTTGGGTGTAAAGAGATAATGATAGATAAATCAAATACAATATGGGTATAAAAAAATAAGCTGGATGTTGAGATACAAAATATGGGTTCAAATAAAATTTCCGTCATTTAAATACTTTTGTGAGGGCTACATAGTCTGTGTATTTTGAGTAAAAACAGGAAAGAAAAGATAGATGGTGGAGCAAGAACTTATCAACGTTTTATTGGTTTCTGAAAAAATGAAATTGAAGATATTGTTTTCTTGTTTTTCTAGAAACGTATAGAAGGTTGATAAGGTCTTTGTTACGATCTAACTTTTCCTTGTTTTTAATCTTAAAACATAGACTTACACCGTTCTTAGACAGATTTTTTAGTGTGATCGGAATACGGGATGATACATCACTTGTCACTATACTAATGGTGTGATATGTGTATTAAAAAGTTAATAACTTAAAAAATAAAATTTTCACCACTTGCATAAAAATACTTGATATACCCCTCATGTTTCAGTAACAATGAAAAATTTCTCCTGACATTAAGAAGTTTAATAGATCATTACTTTAGTCTAAAGTAAGAAATCCAATTGCACTGTTCACCTGAACAGTGAATTTGGCCGGATTTCATTTTATTTTGCAAAATTGCCACCGCCTGTTCTTTTGATATATTTACGTCTATGCCACCATGTAAATTTGATATATTTACACCTGTTCTTTTGATATATTCACATCGTGGTTCTTCCAACTTGAATCAAGGGGCAAAGACACTATCTTACAGCCCTACAGAAAATGCTGCTTTGATATGTTCAGATATGGAAGGGGGGTCTTATGAACTATACGTTATACCCAAAGATAGCTTTGGTCGGGGTGATACTGCGCAGGAGGCAAAAAGAGGAATCGGAGGCCCAGCTGTGTTCGCGGCTCGAAATAGGTTTGCAGTGCTTGAAAAGAGCACCAAGTTATAGTTAAAAATCTGAAAAATGAGATTTTCAGGAAGAGTGCCCTACCTATTGTTGCTGATGCAATATTTGTTGTGCGGAAACGTCAAATATGAAACCAATAAACTACAACGGCAAAATATGATAAGACAAATAATCCAAATGACACAAGGATTTATACTGGTTCGGCGTAAGCTTACGTCCAGTTCCGATACGGCGGGGAAATTCCACTAATATCAAAAGGAGATTACAAATAGAGTTCAACACTCAAACCCAAATCTCACATACACCCAATAGCTTTCACTCATACAAAGAACAAATGGAGAAGAAGAAACACATACCAAATCCTTCTCTCCCAAAAGCCACAAAATGTAGCAATATATCTTTGAATGAATGATTGCACAAATGGAGAACAGTAAAACAGCAGCACTTTGTTTTCTTCTCTATCGGCTGCTCTCTGTTTTCTGCTATCTGCTGCCGCTGAGTTTATGCTCTCTTTTTTTACCAAAAGGCATGAATTGCCTTATATAAGGCTGGTGCCTTTTAATTAAACCCTAGCTGCCATGTGGCTTTCAAATGGGTAACAAAAGGCCAAACCTATTTGGGCTTGAGACAAAAAACTAAAGGCCCAAGAAGTATTGAGCCACAAAATCCAACAATCTCCACCTTGGCGAAATTCTCGAAAGCAACACAGAGTCGACTCAACAATCATCATAAGCACCCAAAATACGAACTAGAGACAACGGAAGCTAAATCAAATTCCACAAGCTCTCGGTACTCATAATGATCTCCACCTCGACTCAAATTGTACCAAAGCCAACAAAAGTAGACCATTTCTCTACCGTCGTCTCCAAATTTGCAAACCATAAGTGCCTTGATCAAAACAAAAGGTGATTCAAACGAAGAACTGAAATTCTTCAATATCACCAACAAAAGATCAAGCACACCATACCAAAGTTGGACACACAACGAACTCCACCTGCTCATAAACACCATGGTCTTAAACTGCACCAATAGACTCATTCACATAGCATGGCACATTCTCCAAGTCAAAACTGATTACAAATTTGGCAACAAGGTCTCACATACCACAACAAAAAATATGCCTTTCACTCAAGTTTACCATCATCACATGAGCACCAACAGGTCAACCAAAATTTCAAATTCAAATAATCAGCTAAAGATCCAAAATCATACCTCAACTGGAGTCTTCAAGAAAACTAATTGCAGATGATGGAGACCAACAGACCAAATAGCAATGGTAAACAAATCCAACCAAATGTCCATAGACCAAACAAAGTTAGAAAGCATATAACTTGCCTTCTACAAGAGGGTTCCACACAAATGTTCTGCAGTGCATGTGGTGTCTCCAAAATAGTGTGGTGTCTCACTATCCAAACTTGCAGAACTTAACAAATTGGCCCTCACTGAATTCAACTTTACCAAAAAAAAGCAAAACCATACCAATATCCAAAACAATAAAAACACCGATGAAGAGCAACTGACATAACACAAACATACATAGAGGCTACTAAGCAACTTTCTCAAATCATAACAAAGAATCCTTACAAAATCTTAAATCTCCATATGTAGCAAAGAGATTTAAGAGTACCCACAACACCAGATTCCCTTTCTTCTTTTTTTCTTTTTTTTTTATTTTTTTTATTTCAAATCTGGTGTAGCCAACTGTCATCATAGAACAAAGTCGAAGTCGTCATCGACGACATTCGCACTCACACCAACATTATCTTTCAGTTTTGGGCAATCAACTTTCCAATGCCCTTCCTTGCGACAATAGTTGCATGTGTTGTTTCTGGTCTTAGACTTCGATCTCAAATTTCCTTTATTACTACCTGAACCATATTCCCTATCTCTGCCTCTTGCTATAAAAGCCTCAGAATGAGAATCATTCAAATTTCCAAATACTTTGTTCTTTAACTCTCTTGAATTCAAAGCGGCTTTTACATTCTCCATACAAATATAATCTCTCCCATATAACAAAGTTTCAACAAAATTCGCATACGAAGGAGGTAAAGAACACAACAAAATCAAAGATTGATCCTCATCATCAATTTTATTATCCATACTTTTCAAATCCATAATAACCTTATTAAACTCATCAAGATGGTTTTGAATAGGTGTACCTTCAGTCATACGGAGAGTGTACAAACGTTGCTTCAAATACAAACGATTGGTGAGGGATTTGGTCATGTATATACTCTCCAACTTAAGCCACAAACCAGCTGCAGTAGTTTCATTTTCCATCTCACGAAGAACTTCATCAGATAGTGATAACATAATTGCACTATATGCTCGATTCAAAGTGTCTTCTTTTTCTTCAGCAGACCAATCTTGTGGCAAGGCCTCCACACCCTGTAGCGCCTTAAGCAACCCTTGTTGAACTAGCACAGCTCGCATCTTAACCCGCCACAGGCTAAAATCATTTCTCCCATTGAATTTTTCAATATCATATTTCACCGACATATTCGAAGGTTTCATAGACATATTAGTACAAAGCCCCAAGTCGAAACCCAGAGCTCTGATACCACTTGTTGTGCGGAAGCGTCAAATATGAAACCAATAAACTACAACGGCAAAATATGATAAGACAAATAATCCAAATGACACAAGGATTTATACTGGTTCGGCGTAAACCTACGTCCAGTTCCGAGACGGCGGAGAAATTCCACTAATATCAAAAGGAGATTACAAATAGAGTTAAAACTCAATTTGTAATTTCCATTTTGATATTAGTGGAATTTCCTCGCCGTCTCGAAACTGGACGTAGGCTTATGCCGAACCAGTATAAATCCTTGTGTCATTTGGATTGCTTGTCTTGTCATATTTTGCTGTTGTAGCTTATTGGTTTCATATTTGATGCTTCCGCACAACAATATTTTATGCTGGAACTGGAAACTTGCTGTGCAGGGCAGAGGACAGAGTCATTATTTTTGACCTGCAGCAGAGAACTATTGTTGGGGAGCTTCAAACTCCTTTCGTAAGGTATATTGTTTGGTCAAATGACATGGAGAGCATTGCTTTACCGAGCAAACATTCAATTGTGATAGCAAATAAGAAGCTAGTGCATTAGTGTAAAGAGTGGAGCTTGGGATGACAATGGCGTCTTCATATATACAACCTTGAACCACATCAAATACTGCCTTCCTAATGGGGATAGTGGAATCATCAGGACCCTCGACGTTCCCGTATATATAACAAAAGTGTATGGAAACACCATACATTGCTTGGATCGAGATGGGAAGAACTGTGCCATTGTTGTTGATGCAACAGAATATGTTTTCAAGTTATCCTTACTGAAGAAGAGGTATGACCAGGTTATGAGCATGATAAGGAGTTCTGAGCTCTGTGGCCAGGCCATGATTGCATATCTACAGCAGAAAGGTTTCCCTGAGGTTGCCCTTCATTTTGTGAAGGATGAGAGGACTCGCTTCAACTTGGCACTAGGGAGCGGGAACATCCAGATTGCTGTTGCTTCTGCCAAGGAAATTGATGAGAAAGATCACTGGTATCGATTGGGAGTGGAGGCCCTTCGTCAGGGTAATGCAAATTCATGGGCTCCATGATATTGCCGAACGTTTGGCGGCTGAACTGGGAGATAATGTTCCTGTTTTACCCAAGGTGAAATCTCCGTCTCTTTTGTTACCACCAATGCCAATCATCTGCGGAGGAGATTGGCCCTTGTTGAGGGTCATGAGAGGAATATTTGAGGGTGGTCTTGATAATGTGGGCAAGAATATTGAGGAAGATTATGAAGAGGCTGCAGATGCTGATTGGGGAGAGGAGTTGGATCTTGTTGACGTGGACAATATTCCAAATGGAGACATCAGTGCAGTGCTGGATGCGATCTTGAACTTCCACCTGAGATTGATACTCCAAAAACTGCCAGCAATGCCCGTTCTTCTGTGTTTGTTGCCCCAACTCCAGGTATGCCTGTAAGCCAAACCTGGTCCCAGAAATCATCTCTTGTTGCTGAACATGCTACTGCTGGGAATTTCGATATTGCAATGCGTTTGTTGAGCAGGGAGCTGGGTGTAAAGAACTTTGATCCCTTGAGACAATTATTTCTCGATTTACACATGGGCAGTCATATGTATCTACATGCCTTCTCGGCAGCTCATGTGCTCACCGTGGCCATTGAGAGGGGATGGAGTGAATCAGCTACACCTAAAGTTAGGGGTCCTCCTGCTCTTGTATTTAAATTCTCAGAGCTAGAAGAGAAGCTTAAGGCGGGTTACAAGGCCACAACGCAAGGGAAATTTGCTGATGCTTTACGTCTTCTCCTTGGTATTCTGTATACTATTCCTCTGATCGTAGTTGATTCAAAGAGAGAGGTTGATGAAGTAAAAGAATTAATTATCATTGTAAAGGAGTATGTTCTAGGTTTGAAGATGGAGATTAAGAGGAAGGAACTTAAAGGCGATCCGGTTCGCCAACAGGAGCTAGCTGCTTACTTCACCCACTGCAACCTTCAGATGCCTCACTTGAGACTTGCATTACTAAATGCCATGAGTGTTTGCTATAAGGCTGGTAATCTCAACACGGCAGCTAACTTTGCCAGGCGACTTTTGGAAACCAACCCCACCATTGAAAACCATGCAAAGACTGCAAGACAAATCCTGCAAGCTGCCGAAAAGAACATGACTGATGCAACCCAGCTAAACTATGATTTCAGAAACCCATTTGTCGTTTGTGGGGCAACATACTTGCCTATTTACCGTGGACAGAAGGATGTGTCATGCCCATACTGCAGTTCTCGGTTTGTTCCGGACCAGGAAGGGAAGCTCTGTTCTTTTGTGATCTTTCAGTGGTTGGATCAGATGCATCTGGTTTGCTCTGTTCTCCTACCCAGATAAGATGATCTCCTGCTGCTCAAGTGGGAGCAATTTTTCCAACCTTCAAGTCCGACAACGGTTATGTTAGTTTTATCATCTCCTTGAGCAGGGTTTCTATGTTAAAGAACGCAATTTGATTAGGTTGTGTGCTTCTCTTGTATTTCTATTTCAAATTTTATTTCAAGGTACGTGATCATGATTTCGCTGTAATGAACAGGTTGAGCATTTTGGTCTAGGTGATTCTTGTGACTTTTGAAAATAAACAAATTAGATTGAGTTGGTAGATTATCAATCCGAGAAATATCAATCTGCCTGGATTTGTAACTTTGAAACCTCATATATTGTAGACACCATTTTCGTGTTAAAACTCGTTTTTGAATTCCATCCGAGAAATATCAATCTGCCTGGATTTTGAATATGTTGTGTTTGGAATGTATTTCATTTCTTGTGTGCCTGAGTAACTTTCTGCCAATTATATTCACATCTTGGTGTATGATTGGCATGGAGGTGGAGGAGTGCAAGTACGCCAGTGCTCCGGCAGTTTCTGCTGCGATCTTCAGTCGTAACTCCCGTGAAAGCGTTGATTCTTTGCTCTTTATGCTATGAAGATGATCAAAGAGTTCTCCTGCTGATGAAGCTTCACCACATTTGGGTTGAAGCTCCGATTTTCGACTTTTCTAGGGCAACCACTGCCTTAAGTTCTTCTGCTCTCATGGTGGTAGTCTGTGGCCTTCTCAAGTCCTTCTGCTGTAAAGATTGTTGTTGTCTCCATCGATCCCTCCTCGTTGACTCGCGAGTCGTTGTTGTAACAACAAGCCACCATTTCCTTTGAAATACTTTGGTACCAGATAATTAAAAAAAAACACTTAGAAAGCCAAGGAAAAAAAAAGTTCACTTTTGCACGCACTTACCTATTACTTCACCGACTTTAGTAGTTGATATACGGGGATTTTTTTTTCTTTCTATAACTTTATTTTTTGAAATATTTCTCACTACCATATTAACAATTAATTATCATATACACTAATTAAGTACGGAATGTCATAAGCATGTAACTCGGGATCTTCCAAACTCATACTTATTTTGAAGAAGAAATTAGCTATAGTTTTTGGGTGTTGGGCCACTTCTTACGTGCAAAAGTTGGGATCTCCACCACCTAATGCTCTGATACATACCCTAAATAAAAACATGTCAAAATGATGAATAATAGTATTTTATTTTATACAAGCGATACTTTACTTTCAACTAAATCTAAACTACAGCAAAAGAAAAATTCAAACTCGAGGGTACAGAGGAAGCACATTGGCTCTAGCTAATGCGGCTACACTTACAGTCTGTGATGAAAAATAACACTATTTCACTATGGCTAGAATGATAAACAATGTTGAGTTGATTATATGAAGCAGTGAATTATCTTCCATCATCATGTGGAATTAACATCTGGATCTGCATGCTGTCATACCCAATAGTTGTAGTAGTACTAGGACCACAATTAGCTCTAACATCCACAGGATAAGCATCTGAGTTACCTGGCCCAAGTAAGCACTCAGTCTCTTCTGAACAAATTTCAGCTTTTCCCCATGGATGCTTTTCTGTAATTCTCATTCCTTACAGCTCCATGGCAACTTCTTTCATTGTTGGCATGTCCTCCCCTTTTAACCTTACACATCTTTTTGCCAGATTGGCCACTGTTTTTATTGTCTCGATGTTTCTCTCGTTGAGTATGTCATCATCGAGAATTTCATTCAGGCGATCCTCCTTCATTAAACAAACAAAGAAATTTGCTAGGTTTCTCTCTTGCTCAGGCCTGTCAAAAGCAAGTGCCACTTTGCTTGTTAGTAGCTCCATAAGGACAACTCCAAAGCTATAGACGTCACTCTTATCTGTTAGTTGATTCGTGAGGAAGTATTCAGGGTCTAAGTATCCGAATGTTCCCTGCACTAAAGTTGTAAGTTGGGCTTGATCAAGAGGAATCAATCGTGAAGCTCCAAAGTCAGACACTTTTGCAATGTAATTTTCATCTAACAGTATATTTGTCGCTTTCACATCTCGATGTATGATTTGCATCAGAGCTGAGGAGTGTAAGTATGCTAGTGCTCCAGCAGTTTCAGCTGCTATCTTGAGTCGTAATTCTAATGAAAATGATGATCCTTTCCTCTTTTTGCCATGTATGTGCTCAAAGAGAGTGCCGTGAGCGACAAACTCGTAAACTAGTAGAGGAACTTCTAACTCCAAACAACAACCCAATAACCTCACCACATTTCTATGGTTGATTTGAGAAAGAACAATCAACTCATTGACAAACTGCTCCTTCTGCGTTGGGACACAAATTTTAGACTTTTTTATGGCAACCACTTTATTGTTATCTGCTGCTAATATTCCTTTGTAAACTATTCCATAGCCTCCTTCACCAAGGATTCTACTTTCATGGTAATTGTTTGTTGCCTTCTCAAGTTCTTCTGCCGTGAAAATTTTTGTTGTCTCCACAGAGCCTCCTTGACTAGCAATTTTTTGTTGTAACAATAAGCCACCATTTTCTTTAAAGTATTTTGCTTTGAGTTTGAGGAACTTTCTTCTTTGCATTCCCCAATATATCCAAGAAGCACTTAGTAAAAGCAAGAAGCCTCCACTGGCACCTGCAAAGATGACTCTCCATATGTTATTGACACATATGTAAGTAATCTCTAGGCAAGACATACTCTCCATATGTTATTGACAAGGTGTCGATGTTAATTTTGATATCATGTCAAAAACAAAGTGTACGTATTGATTCGATTGGTACATTATTGACAATATTGATTAAAAACCTATCTTCCAGAGAACACTTCTGATATAAGTATGTGTGAAAGTTTTGGATCTAAAAGTGGGTAAAGTAAATAAAATTTGAGTGCAATTGTTCAAAGATAAATAGGAAGTTTTGAATTTTAGACTAGGACTATATGATATGACATGTAAATAATAAATTAACAACCTAAAGTAAGAGATTTGCAGCTGAGTTAGTTAAGAACATTCATCTTTAAATCCAGAGGCGATGTAAAAACAAGCGCCTAAAGAAAAAATTACAGTAAAACTAACAAATGCATACCTAGTGAAATAATAAGCGGGAGACTGAGCTTTGCTCGACCATTGTCCGCTCGACCATTGTCCTTGATGCAACTTTTTTCATCCGGATCGTATATGTACCCTTTCGGACATAGACAAGAATGACCTCCCGCTTTATTTATGCAGGTTCCATTACCGCAGGAGTCTGGAGCCTTGCACTCATCAATATCTGAACAGCAAAAGAATGAATTAAATCCATGAAGGGTGAAAATTAAATTCCACTATTGAGACTTTTTGTTAACAACTCGCTACTAAAAAAATGTTAAAGGAAACAGTTCATGAACCCACAGATTTGACAATCCACGGAAAATTTAGTAATTGGGTACAATTACTATTAGCTTGTGGACATTATATCTTCACCGAGCAACAGCATCCGTGGCTAATTGGTGACTACTTTGGCATCATCAGCTAAGCTTACATATTATTTTAATGATAAGGGTCATTTTGATTCTGATCTCTAGTCAACCTAATTGTTATATTAAAACCTTGTTTATTTAAATATTTTGATTGAGATTCCTAGCATTATTTAAGGGATTTAACATTTGCTTCTATGCATTCATTATCCCACAAATTATGAAATTTAAACAAATTCAAATCATATATTTTCAATATAATAATTACTTAAAAATTAATAATAGAGTAATATTGTTCTTCACATAGTTCTAACAAAAAAAATTAATGGAGGTAATTCTTAGTATATTTTAATAAATAACTATCGATATATTTTAAAACATAAAATAAATACATGTAATTAGCATGAGTACATTCACCAAAAGAAATATGGGTCCATATTAAATTAAAAATATGGTATATATTAAAATTTAAAATTATGGGTATAAATTAAAACTAAAAAGAATATTGGTATAAATTTAAAAAAAGGGTAAAAATTAAAAATAAAAATGTATGAAAAATACTAAAAAGATATTTTGGAAGTGGTTCATAAGTTTTTTATTTTTAAAATTGACATATGATGACATGTAAATAATTTAATATTCAAAAATTGACATGGACAAAAGTCAAATGATCTTGATCAAAAATGAAAAATAAAAGTTTCAATTAATGAGAAAGAAAAATGAGAAATGAAATCCTAATTTATTCTTATTTTAATGTTTTAAAACCACTGTAACAGAAAATATTATTTTATAGCTTATTACTGCATAGTGCAACCACCACTGGGTGAATCAATGGTTGAGAACGAATTTTAGGCTTGTATTTGACACATCACGTCTTGAGTTTGATTCCCGGACACAATGGTGGCTGGGGAGAAGTTAAAATACATTTGTGAGTCTTTCTCGCCCCAAAAAAGATATACTGCCGAAATGAAGCTACCAATTGATCTTTTTTTTTTTTCCAAAAGGAAACTACTGCATAGTGCATGCTTTTTCTATGACCATGAACAATTTTTCTGTACTAATATTATAGTCTACCCAACAAAAGTGGCAATTATTTGCTGACTAATGCTGTTTTTTTTATTTTTCTACTAGTACTATGCAACATATAATAAGATATAAAGGGATCAAAAGTGTGCTGAATCCCTCAGCGCAACCCCAATAAGCCTAACAATAAAATCATATATGCACAAAAGTCAAGCAAATTGAAAATTTATTTGTTTAACCATAATAAAAAAAGTAGACCTACATACATACATTACATTACATACATACATACATACATACACATATACATACAATATGTTTTGATGAACGCAAAATCTTTTATGATAATAATCAAATGGTCAAATGCTGTCTAGATTTATTTACCTTGGCAACCACCTGGGAGGTATGGGTTCCCTTCGTAACCTGACCGGCACCGGCATATGTAGCCCCCTGAAGACCGATTATGGCAGTAGCTATTTGCCTTGCATGCAAAAGTGCTCTCGTTTTTAGCTGCAATATCACATGACTCATTCCCAATTACCCAATCAATAATTGCCGGACGCTGGGTTGTATCGTTTAGTTCTCGATCACTCGTGCTGTTAAAGTTGAACTCGCCTTCTTGCACAAGGAACGCGTAGCTGCATCGGTGGGAGTCTAGCACATATGTATAATTGTTAAAGCTTCCCAAGGTCACAGTCCGATTTTTCAGCCCACTAGGGATTTTAGTTTGGCAACATCCAACGCCAGAGCAAGTATCCCGCCGATTGATAGCGTTGCCAAGATTGTCACATTTGGACATACACCCAGTTGTGTACTCTTCTTCACCCCGGTAACCTATAAAAAACGCATATGTGTCGCATCCAACTGCAACGAACACGTTTTTGGTTTCGGAGATGGTGTAAGGAGGAGACACCCAGAGCTCGGGACTGTTGGATCTGATCGAGTTGCCTTGAGCATCTGTTTGGGCCCAAAATAATAGTTTGGGCCGAGGGTAGGATCACTCTCGGCCCAGGAGGCCGGGCGGCAAAAGGACCATGGATCGGTCAACCCGTGGGAGTCCAAACCTAGGGCGGTTAAGACGAATCCTAGTGCAATGGGGAGTCTCGACGGGATCAGATATCCAGGAAATTAATCCAGCTTAGCTAAGGACTAGGTTCATAGTCCTAATAGGTGTAGGATTGGTCGAGGTGATCCGGAGAGGGAAACCTAGTCCGAGTAGGATGTAAACTCGGACTCAAGGTTCAGTACTATAAATAGGGGACGCTGTGCATCAGGAAAAGCCCCTACAAAATCAATACAAAATTGCCCTGCGCAAACTCTCACAACTTGTGATTTTTCTTTTTCCTTTCTTCGCTGACACATCTTCCGTTGGCATCAACAGCACTGTGGAAGCAACCGGTGATATCTTAAGTCGGCATAGATAGCTCTGTCACCGTAGAGTCAGTCGGTCTCGCAGTATCTTCCGTTGGCATCAACAGCACTGCGGCGAGGACGACTGGTTACCTATCCAAGTCTCAGTCGAGAAGGATTTCCGAATCCCTATTGGTCGAGGTCATCTCATCAGCCTTCTCGGCGAAGTGAGGTGTTACCAGGTTACTGTATTCGGCACATTGACAGCCGAATTTGAGATTGAACTTCGCAAATTAGCAGCCTTGTCTTCAGGCTCTAGAACCCAAGAGGCCGAGAATTGTTCCTTCCTCGGCCGCAATCGCAAGACACAGAAGTCAGCAGCGCGCTCGACGCAACATCATCAAATTTACTCCTCGGCCGAGCTCGGCCGACGAGTTGGCACCCCCCGCAATCACCGAAGGACGTAGTTAGCTTAGAAAATACTCGGTCTGCGCGCCACGTAGGCCTTTGTAGTTTCTAGGGTCAACATTTTGGCACGCCCGGTGGGACCCAGTGCTAAACTACGAAGTTCATGCCAATTGAAACACGATCGGTAAAGAAGAAAACAGCTATGGGAAAGTCGACAGCCGATTTGCCGAGTTAGAGCATAGGACAGAGTGTGCCACAGGCGCAGAACCTCCTTAGCGCTGCGACACCTGAGTCCACGAGCGCGACTCGCCGAGAGAGAGAAGTTAATCTCGGCGGTCAACCCCGTGGTTTAGAGATCCCTAACAGAAACACGTGCGTTCTCAATGAAGGGATAATAGAAGATTGCGACGAGGATGGTGGTGAAGGATCTGACCCACCAACGAGGTCGTTTCTCCGAAAGCGACTAGACGAGCAGTCTCGGTCAGTCGAGCAGACATTTAGTCGAGGCATCGACAAATTGCATGATGCGATAGTCAGTTCTGCTGAGCGACAGAACAAGTTGCTCGAAATGTTGTTTAGTAAAGTCGGTGGCAGCAGGCCTTCCGATCTTCTCCAGCATTGCCCTCCGGGAAACAATCCGTTACCAATTGTACCGGCCGAACCTATTCCTGCTCGCCCCAAACCAATTGAATTGGAAAAAGGTGGAGGGTCGAACAGCGGGTCAGACGGAACCAACCAGAGGAGTGAAGCAGCACCTGTTGATATGACCGAAGTCCAGCGGATGATTGACTCGGCCATGAAAAAGGGGCCGAAGTTTCCTAAGTTTATCCATCCGTACCCGGCTTACGTGGAAACGTTTGGATACCCTAAAGGCTTCAAGATTCCAGATTTTAGCCTCTTTGCCGGTGAATCGTCCTTATCTTCGTTAGAACACGTGGCTCGTTTTACCGCGCAATGCGGAGATGTTAATAGCGACTTTCATAAGTTACGGCTGTTCAACTTCTCATTGACCGGCTCGGCATTCGCTTGGTACATTAATTTACCCCCCAATTCCGTCCAGAACTGGGAAGAGTTGGTCGAGAAATTCCATGAGCAGTTTTATCGGCCAGGGATGGAGATGTCAGTTTCTTCGTTAGCAAGGATGGCTCAGGCATCTGATGAATCACCAATGGATTATCTTACTAGGTTCAAGTCAGCCAGGAATTGGTGCCGAGTACCTTTACCCGAAGTAGAATTCGTCAGGCTTGCTTTGAACGGGTTAGACGTCGAATATAAAAAGAAATTCTTGGGGGCAAACTTTCGGGACATGTACGAATTAGCCCAACATGTCGAACAGTATGACTATTTGCTCCGCGAGGAGAAGGTTTCGAAAACGCCATCTCGGGGGACGCTTTACAAGAATCCTACTGTCAACTATGCGTCCACCAAGGATGAATGCGTTAGTGTGGATGCGGCCGAGATAGTGATAGATAAGCCATACGTTTGCAAGGCGTTGACTCAGGTTGATTCTAGAGAAGTCAAAAGTCGCTCGGCCACCGAAGGAGCATTGAAACCGTCGAAGGTTTACACTTTTGATATTACCAAGGCTGACGCAATTTTTGACCAACTGTTGTCCGCAAGAATTATCAAGCTTTGGCCTGGTCACAACATTCCTAAAGCCGAAGAGCTTAAAGGAAAGGTGTATTGCAAATATCACAATTCGAGCAAACATACGACAAACAATTGTGTCGTATTTCGCGACAACGTCCAAAGCTGGATTGATAATGGTAAACTGAAATTTCCTGAGAAGAAGATGGGTATTGACGTTGATCCGTTCCCCACGGCAACCGTGAATATGGTCGATGCGTGCCTCCCTAAGGACAAAGGGAAAGGGAAGGCCGAAGTCGTTACGACGCAATGTTTTCGGACTCAGAGTTCTCGGCCACGCTTCATGGCCGATTTCCGTTTAAACGCACCACCTACGGCTTTAACAGGACCCGCTGTTGTCAAACCTATGATGGATTATACCACCGATGAAGACAGCGGGACGGTGGTTTTGTGCAGGAAATGTAGAACAAAGGTCGAGAGTGAGTCAGAGGAGAAGCCCCCTTCACGTGGGACGGAACGACCCGTGGCCGCAACCCGGCGGACTGTTGCCAAGATAGGCCAACATCAAGGGGTTTTTGACAGGCTTGGTCCTAAAGTACGGATGGAAGAGATACCCCCGGTTCGGAGGCGCCTCGATTTTGATGATTCGTTCTATGACGATGATTACTACAAACGAAATTCTAGCAGCACAGAATCATCGCGGAGCCAGAAAACCTTCAAACCTCCTGAACCTAAAGATCAACGGTGGTATACATATCATTCTTCGAGGGGAGTTTACACGGCACTGTCCAAATCCCAAAAACGTAGGCACCAAAGGATAGATTGCATGGCTCGCCGACGGGCAACCCATGAAACTTCGGGCCCTAAATGGCGGCCGAAAGACACAATTGCTCCCGATGATGAGCGACCAAGTCCCTCTATCATGACAGAGTTGGTTCAAGGGAAACGGTTGGTCGACCGAGATGTTGAAACTACGTTCGAGGAGGCTGATAAACGGATCAAACTTCTTCTTCGGCCAGGGGAGATGAAGGCACGACTCGAGTTTTTCCGACAAGAGGCCGAAAGCAAGTTCGCACCGCCAGCTATACAAGAACCTTTGATCAAAATTCGACGGAATTTGCATCCACCATTTCTTGGGGAGGCCTTGGAATATATGCGAGAATTTCATAAGAAGCATTCGGCCAACGATCTGTATGGTTTGCCGAAGGCATGCCAGGACACTATTGATCTGGTCCTGACTTGTCCGGATGCCGAGCGAGTCATCCAAAAGACCTCAGATCCAGGACTGAAAGCAAGGTTCCAGCATATCCGAGAAGCTCGGGTCCTTGGATTTGAAGTTGACCCGTGCACCGATATCGGTGCAGCTGACCTCCCTTTCTCGATGGAGGACCTTCAGTATTTACGATATCACTTCGAGGTATTTTCGGCTGTTTCTCTCTTCGGCCTTACGGCCGATGAAGTTGCACGTGTCGCACGTCTAGATGCTTATCTCGACATCAGGGATGCCCGGCTTCACTATCAAGAGCAGGTTCAGGCTTTGGCCCCAAGAGCACTGGCAATTTCGACCCTGCCTGAAGCGGTCGCACAGGACCAACGACTCGCTGATGCAGCACCGCCGCATGAAGCCATCACAGAGGAAACAGAGGAGTCTTGTTGTCCAACTTTGACAGCAACGGAATCGTTCGTTGCCGACCAACCGAGCAAGGAGGGTATTGACCCAATGGGCCCATCAGTCCTGGAGAATATGGAAATCAGTATGGTCCATGTGTTACCTGCCGATTTTCAATCACGCACGGCTCAACCAAATTTCCTCGATGGAGATGTGGTTGCCAAAGAACCCGGCCATATTGATTTTGTATCGGTTGCTGAAGGAGAGTCAGCAACAAAAGATGATGGTTTAAAGGCTGCCTTGGCCGAATTGTTCCCTCGTTCATCATCGGCCAAGCTTCACCATTTAAAGCCATTGTATGTGACGGCTCACATTGAGGGGTATCCAGTTTCTAAAGTTTTTGTCGACTGTGGGGCTACCGTCAATATCATGCCTTTGAACATCATGAAGGCCTTACGCCGTTCGAATGACGAGCTTATTCCGTCAGGAATCACAATGAGTAGTTTCGTCGGCGACAAATCCCAAACCAAAGGGGTACTTCCGTTAACCGTCAATATCGTTGGTCGCACCCACATGACCGCCTTTTTCGTGGTTGATTCCAAAACCGAGTATAATGCACTGCTCGGCCGAGATTGGATCCATCAAACCAGCTGTATTCCTTCTTCGTTGTATCAAGTGCTTGTCTTTTGGGACGGCAAATCGGTCACTGTTCATCCGGCCGATAGCCAACCCTTCGAAGCTAACATGGTCCAAGCCCGGTATTATGATGACCACGTCGGCTATATTACATTGCAAGGTTTCAATGAAGACGGACGGCCGACTCAGATTTCGGTTCAGAAAGCTATCGAGGTTGGCGCCGAGACTGTCCACCAGGATTCGGCGAGACTCGGATTGGCCAATTTCCTCCCCGAGTCTGATGTCTGACACAGACCAGGACAAACGTAGGGCCGCGGTTTCATCTACGATGGAACGACTGCTGGCCCATTGGTATACTATATCTCGGCAACCGAATTCAGGCGTGAACCTCGTCGAATTCCTTGCCGAAGAGGATCCTGGTCCTGCCCTATCTTTTGATCAAGTTCGAGCGGCCCCGGCCGAGCTTGAAGATTATCGGCCCCAAGTTAAGGACCCCCTAGAAGAAATTAATGTTGGGACGGCCGGTGACCCACGGCCTGTGTTTGTTAGCGCTTTACTTCCTCAGCAAATGAAAGACGAGTTGCGGGCCTTGCTTACGGAATTCAAAGATTGTTTTGCTTGGAGTTATCATGAAATACCCGGCTTAGATCGTGCTCTGGTCGAGCATGAATTACGTATTAAGCCCGGATTCAAGCCTTTCCGTCAGCCTCCTCGTCGATTCTCGACCGAAGTACAACTCAGTGTCAAGGACGAACTAGTTCGGCTCTTGAAAGCTGGATTCATCCGGACAGCTCGATATGTCGAATGGTTGGCGAATATTGTTCCTGTATTAAAGAAAAGTGGTGCACTGCGCATCTGCACCGATTTTCGAAATCTGAATCTGGCAACGCCCAAAGATGAATATACAATGCCGATTTCAGATCTGTTAATCGATGCCGCGGCGAATCATGCGATCTTATCCTTTATGGATGGACATGCCGGGTACAACCAGATATTTATTGCCGAAGCCGATGTGCACAAAACTGCTTTCCGTTGCCCGGGGGCACTCGGCACTTACGAATGGGTTGTCATGCCATTTGGCCTCAAGAATGCCGGCGCCACGTACCAACGGGCAATGAACACCATCTTCCATGATTTGATTGGTACCATCGTCGAAGTTTATATCGACGATGTTGTCGTCAAATCTAAACGCCGACAGACACATCTGGACGATCTCCGACAGGCGTTCCTCCGCATGCGTCAGCACAACCTCAAGATGAATCCTGCCAAGTGTGCCTTCGGTGTATCGGCCGGAAATTTTCTTGGTTTCCTCGTACATCATCGTGGGATTGAAGTCGATGAGAATAAGGCACGCGCAATCATCACTGCCCCACCCCCAACAACAAAGAAACAATTACAGTCCTTACTCGGCCAGATCAATTTTTTACGTCGATTTATTGCTAATTCGGCAGGTAAAATGAAAGCATTTTCCACACTTTTGAAACTCAAGGACTTAGATAAGTTCGTATGGAATGAGGAGCATCAGGCGGCGTTTACGCAGATCAAGGTTTCTCTTACAAACCCACATGTCCTGGTCCCTCCTTAACGCGGCAAGCCTCTCAAGCTATACATTTCGGCGGCCGAAGAGTCCATCGGTTGCCTCCTTGCGCAAGACAACGATGTCGGACGGGAACAGGCTATCTTCTACCTCAGCTGTAATCTGAGTCATCCGAAAATCAATTATTCCGCCGTTGAGAAGCTTTGTCTCGCCGTGTTCTTCGCTGCATCCAAGCTTCGGTATTACATGCTCCCGACGGTCACACAAGTTATTGCCCAGACCGACGTTCTCCGGTACATGCTTACCCGGCCAATTGTGAAGGGCCGAATTGGGAAATGGACGATGGCGTTGTCCGAGTTCAGTTTGCAATATGTGCCGCAAAAAGCTGTGAAAGGACAGGCGTTGGCCGATTTCCTTGCCCAGCACCCTTCGCCTTACGGTTTCGGGAGTGCTGACGTCGAAATCGGCATGGTGGTGACCCGCGACAATTATTGGACGATGTATTTCGATGGTTCTAGTACTTCGTCCTTGGCCGGCGCAGGCATCGTCATTCAATCTCCTCACAACGATCGTTGGTATTTTTCGCTCAAATTGGATTTCGACTGCACCAATAATCAGGCCGAATACGAGGCGCTGGTCATTGGTCTGGGCCTCCTTCTTGACCTACATGCCACTCGTGTCCTCGTCCTCGGGGATTCTGAACTAGTGATTAACCAAATTAATGGGTCTTTTCGCTACATGAGTTGTACTCTGGCGCCGTACCACATGGTCGCCAGCTATTTGGCCGAGTCTTTTGACGGTATTACATTCGAGCATGTTTCCCGGGTTCATAATACCGACGCAGACGAGTTGGCTCAAATCACCTCCGGTGCACAACTCCTGGGGGGCAAGCTAGGCCGGGAGATACCAATATTACGACAATTATACCCGGCCTTGGTTGATCAGCAAATCTTCCGTCGAGACAATGTGATACGCACCAGGGTCATGTCCCTGCCGTCGTTGTTAGATCGGCAGGACTCTATAGAAATTTGCACGGTCGAGGCAGTACCAGATGATTGGAGAAAGCCCATTATGCAGTACCTTGACAATCCTAACGGAAAACATAGTCGCAGGACATGGGTTCACGCCACGAACTATGTCACGTACCAGAACGAGTTGTACCGAAAGGGCGAAGATGGTTTGTTATTGCTATGCCTCGGCCCCCAAGAGAGTGCTCGGGCGATTGCAGAGGTTCATGAAGGGGTATGCGGGGCTCACCAGTCGGGACGAAAAATGCGATGGCTACTCCGACGACATGGCTATTTTTGGCCGAGAATACTGAAAGATTGTATCGAGTTTGCACGAGGATGCGTGCAATGCCAAATCCATGGGCCTATACAAAGGGTCCCGGCCGAATCACTACATTCGGTCATTAAGCCGTGGCCGTTTAGAGGATGGGCCATGGATGTAATCGGCAAAATCATGCCGACTTCCGGAGCTGCTAAGCATGCATGGATAATAGTCGCAACTGATTACTTCACTAAGTGGGTCGAAGCAAAATCATATGCCGAGTTAACATCCAAAGAAGTTTGCGATTTCGTGGAGGAACACATTGTGACCCGATTCGGTGTTCCAGAAACGATCATAACTGACAATGGAACAATCTTCACAGCCGAAAGGTTTAAAGAATACACGGCCAATTTGAAAATTCGGCTGGAACAGTCCATACCGTATTATCCACAGGCGAATGGGCAGGCCGAGGCAAGTAATAAAGTGTTGATCGGCATCCTCGAAAAAATAATAAAAGAAAGGCCTGGCATGTGGCATTTGAAATTGAACGAGGCATTATGGGCATACCGAACGTCGCCCCGGTCGGCGACTGCAACAACCCCGTACGCATTAACCTACGGACACGATGCGGTGCTACCAGTCGAGTTGAGCATAAATTCGTTGCGATTAATTGAACAAAGTAGTTTGTTTAGCGCCGAATATAATCAGTCCATAAGACAGGGACTGGAAGATTTGGAAGAGGCACGAATTGACGCTTATAACTTACTGGTGGCACAAAAACAGATTGCCGAGCGAGCCTATAATCAGAAGGTGTGACAGAAAACGTTCGGCGAAGGTGAATTGGTGTGGCAAACGGTGTTGCCCATAGGATTAAAAGATCCTAGGTTCGGCAAGTGGTCGCCGAATTGGGAAGGGCCGTTCATTGTGCATAAAGTATACGGCAAAGGGGCGTATCATCTTAAAGACCGGACTGGAGTAGTTCACAAATTACCGATTAATGGGAAGTTCTTGAAGAAATACTATCCGGTCACATGGGAAATGCGCGAATAAAAAAATTTCTTGTACCAGTAGAAAAAAATCATTCCATTAAGATTGATAGGTATTACAAAAATGAGTGGGTCGAATACATTCAAGGAGACGAGGGAAGAAGAGTGCTGAGCAGAGCCTTCAACTCCAACCACCGCACGTCGGCCATGATGACTTCGGCTTGCCGATTCTTTTTGTCCAGTTTCAGTCGCTCGACCCATTTTTTGGCCGCCGCATACTCAGTTAGGCGATTCTTCCCACCTGACTCGAAGTCCCTCGCAAGCTCAGAAGCAATGGCCGACCGGCGTTTCGCTAGTTCGGCCATCTGACGGTCGAGTTCGGCTAACGCTTCTCCTTTTGCCCGTAGATCGTCAATCTTCGGACGGAGGGTGTCTTGAACGGCCGTGGCGGCTTGCAGGTCTTGTTCGGCCTTCAGAGCAGTCTGGAAGATACTGAATGTCTCCCGAACGCGCTCCAAGGCAGACGATGCCCGAACAATGGCATCTCCGCTCAGGCGACCGTCAGCTCCAAGGTCGTTCAGACACACGCCGAGCAGATCAAGACCGTTGCGCTCAAGTACTTGCGAGGATGAGAGCGACAGGATTTCTCGCAACTGGGTTAGGGCGCTTGGATCGGCAGCCTCAGTCGGAGCGGCCGAAGGGCCGGACTCTGCAGTCGTGCTGGAAATGAGGGCTTTGAATTCAACCTCCCATGAAGCCTGCACGAATAGACAAGGTTAAGCTTAAAGGAAGTCCTGACAAGAATAGCAAGAAGGTGTCGTTTTTTAACCTGCTGAGAGAAGACCTCGGCCATGTCCCCAGGATCGTTGCTTGAACCTAAAGAACTCAATGGCCGAGCCCAGTGTCTCAGATTGCTTCTCACTTAACGCGGCCGATGGAGGTTATCTACGTTTGATGGCCACTGAGGCGGCCAGGAAATATAGATAACGCCCTTCGGCGCATAGAATTGACGGTGAAAAGAATGTATAGGCACCTGACATTTAGTATTTTCCTTGTTTAGAATTCTAAAGCAGAAAAGCAATCAGGAGGAGACAAGTGGAGGTACTTACAAAAGCCGAGGTAACCTCCTGTGGAGGAATGTGGAAGCCTTGGTCTTGAGGATGGACCGGCGATTCCGCCGTGGCCTCGGGTTCCTCGAGCAGCCGTTTGCCACGGTCGGCTGCCGATGGGCCGATTGGCGCAGCTGCTTCAGAGGCAGGGACTTCCTGGTCCTGAGAAGGAACGAGAGGTTCGGCCACAGGGGTCGGTTCCTCGACCGTGCGCTTGCCACGATTAGCCGAGGAGGGGCCGGTTTGAACCACCATCTCGGATACTGGAGGAGGTTGTCGACGAGTATGAGGACGATGCGCCAGCGGGACCTCGTCGCTCCCCTCACTCTCTTCCAACACGAGGACCGAGGGATTTGGATTCTTGGGAGAGGTTCCCTCGGTCGTAGAAACCGCCTGTTGTGAGACAGGTGCCTTCTCGATAGAGGGAGGGACAATTGATGCGTCGGCCACAGAGGCAGGCCGCGCTAGGGCCGTCTCTGCGCCAAAGCCGGTTGTTTCTCGACCCCAGAATTACCAGCGGCGGGAGAAGGGGAAGCACTGGGAGTCGTCGTGTGACTGGAGATAACGTGGATCTCCCGTGTACCTTTCTTCGCCATTTGTTTAACCCGCTTAGCAGGCGGGGAAGGCTCAACAGCCGGATCGGCCTCTTGGCGAGGCCGTTTGTTCAGCACAGCCCTACCAGCGGGTTTGTCCTTTTGGGCCACGACCGATTTTTTCTCGGCCGTGACAGCGGCAACTGCCTCCGTCTTCCTCAAAGGCCGACTACCTAAAAAGATAAAGACAATTCAGTAAGGCAAATCAATATGCAAGGTTGATGGAAAGGAGGAAAGTGGAACAGGTACCTTGAGGATGAGGGGCCGATGCCTTCTTAGGCCGGTCACCGAAGAGTCTGCTAAGCACATCTCCAACCGGCGCACCAAAGAATTCCTGGGTGTATTTCTCCCACCACTCACCAAAGGTGTCGGTGCAATGGGTTTCCGGGGTGGCTGGTCGAAGGCGGAATTTTTGGCAGCGCTCTTGGAACTCCCTCACGGCGGTTCTACACTCCTTCTCAGAGGAACGAGGTTCGCGTCCACGGCTTAGGACCGTTCGGGAGGAGAGAAGGGGGATAGGGCAGCCCTGAAGGTAGCCGAGCTGTCGGGCAAGGAAGTTCGGATGATATACTTCCCAACCTGACCGTTTCCCATCACAGCCGAGAGGGAGGTCGCGAGCAAGCACAAACGACCCCCAGGTCTGACGAAGATCGGCGTCTTCCTCCGCGCTCCATGGGGAGGTAGGCAGCCTGATGGAGGAAGGGTAGTCTCGACGACGACATATTAGGAACTCGTCGTTGGAGAAGTCGTCGAGAGCGAAGAGGTACCGAAATACCTCTTCGGCTTGATGGGGAGGTGTCGGTCGAGAGGCCAGTTGAGGCCCAAGCGCCTCTGTTGGTGAGAATTCAGCTATGGCCGGCCGAAGGGAGGCGAAGTATACCTGCAACCAGAGTTGGAAGATCCAGAGAGGACCATTCTGGTGTGGGTCGACCTTGTGGAGGGTCGCCTCGGCCAGGCAGCGGAAAAGTTGGGCGAGAATGTTGGAACTCAGTGCCAAGACGTGACCACTAGCCAGGGCTTCGGCTACCGGCATGTTCTCGACCAAACACTTGTTGGATTTGGTACAACAAATGTATTTGTTGTACCAGTAGAAGAGGAAGGCTTCATGCTCTCCCTCTCGCATGACCTCTTCTCCTCGGCCGGCGAAGTGGAGATAGAGGGTGTTGTAATTACAGAAGTTCTTGTGGAGCTTCTGAATATCTTCCTTCGACGGGATATGACCGTCACGGTTCAAGGTCTCGGAGGCCCGACGGTCAAAGAGCGTTTTCAGGTCGATATTCGACGGATGCCCAGAGAGGGTCGCGTCGACGGGGATCTCGGTCGCCGAAGTCCCCAGAATGGCAGTGATATCCAGGATGGTGGGACCAATAGGACCCAGAGGAAGGACCATTGTGTTGGTGGCCGAGCACCAGAAGCACAGAGCGGCTTGGAGAAGCTCCTTGTCGGGAACGATTTCCATAGACGAAAGGAGGATGGCGTCGTAGATGCCAAGAGCCTTCCATTGCTCGCCGAAAAGTCGTTCCATTCGAACGACCCAGGCTGCCCAGGATGTGGTCGTCGAGGGCCAGGAGCCCTGGGGCTTAGCCGCATCCCATCGCGACCATTCAAACCCTTGAAGCAAGGGTGTTAGGCAGTGCTCCTGTAGAAGGCCGATGATAGTCGGCGGTATTGTAGCCTTGAAGAGAGGGCCCATGATTTGGTACTGGGTGCTCATGTCGTTTTCAAACCGGATGGTCTTGATCGAGCTCCGATCAAAAATCTTCTGATGTTGGTCACACTCCCTGGAAAGCTTGGAGATGAAGGACGCCATTGTGAGAAAGAAGCACGGAGTAGAAGGGTTGTCTGGGTTGGGGATTTAAAGACGAAGACTTGGAATAGGAGAAATGCACTAGAAATCAACGGCAGAGGATTTCAGGAAGTTTGAGAGCGTAAAGGTACAAATGAGGGAATTTCGGTATTTATAGAGTTATAGGGGGAAGAGCAATCGTTCGAAATTCAAAACAAAGGGCAAAATCGACCGAAGGAATTGTCGATCATGACGAACATTTGGGAAATGCGGTTGAGAAGACCGAAGGTCAGGGTTTTGGGGGCGCAGGATTGCGTGTGACGGCGAAATTAATGACGAAAGACGGTTCGACGCCCGCACGATGACAAGTGGGCTCACGGACTGAGGTAGTGGCTCGCGGATTGAGATAGTGGTCATGATGGCAAGACGGTTCAGGCTGCCGCACGCCTTAGACGTCATTATGGGGGATTGGCCATGTTAGAGGACGCCACGTGGCGAGTGGGTTAGCAGGATCAAGATCGTGCGATCGTGCTCAATAAATGCGCCTTGGAACTCAGGTATTAGGATCCTGAGTGGTAGATTCGCTTCTTCAAGGCCGAAACTCGGCCGAAGGTTTCAAGCCGAGGACCTCAGAAGCGAGGGGGCAATGTTTGGGCCCAAAATAATAGTTTGGGCCGAGGGTAGGATCACTCTCGGCCCAGGAGGCCGGGCGGCAAAAGGACCATGGATCGGTCAACCCGTGGGAGTCCAAACCTATGGCGGTTAAGACGAATCCTAGTGCAATGGGGAGTCTCGACGGGATCGGATATCCAGGAAATTAATCCAGCTTAGCTAAGGACTAGGTTCATAGTCCTAATAGGTGTAGGACTGGTCGAGGTGATCCGGAGAGGGAAACCTAGTCCGAGTAGGATGTAAACTCGGACTCAAGGTTCAGTACTATAAATAGGGGACGCTGTGCATCAGGAAAAGCCCCTACAAAATCAATACAAAATTGCCCTGCGCAAACTCTCACAACTTGTGATTTTTCTTTTTCCTTTCTTCGCTGACACATCTTCCGTTGGCATCAACAGCACTGTGGAAGCAACCGGTGATATCTTAAGTCGGCATAGATAGCTCTGTCACCGTAGAGTCAGTCGGTCTCGCAGTATCTTTCGTTGGCATCAACAGCACTGCGGCGAGGACGACTGGTTACCTATCCAAGTCTCGGTCGAGAAGGATTTCCGAATCCCTATTGGTCGAGGTCATCTCATCAGCCTTCTCGGCGAAGTGAGGTGTTACCAGGTTACTGTATTCGGCACATTGACAGCCGAATTTGAGATTGAACTTCGCAAATTAGCAGCCTTGTCTTCAGGCTCTAGAACCCAAGAGGCTGAGAATTGTTCCTTCCTCGGCCGCAATCGCAAGACACAGAAGTCAGCAGCGCGCTCGACGCAACATCATCAAATTTACTCCTCGGCCGAGCTCGGCCGACGAGTTGGCACGCCCCGCAATCACCGAAGGACGTAGTTAGCTTAGAAAATACTCGGCCTGCGCGCCACGTAGGCCTTTGTAGTTTCTAGGGTCAACAGCATCATAACAATCACTGCATGTGAACTTATGTATTTGGAGCTCACCGTCATAAAGAGATATGTTGGTAATTTCGATATTGGTCGTCAACAAAAATGTTGTTGGCTGTTGAGTGGAACTGTCACAAGTGATGTTAAACCGGTCGTCGAGGTAGCAACCATCGCCTATGCCAAATGGGTATGGAATTGTGAGATTACCACAACGGTCAGGGCAGTCAGGCAGTGCCAGTTGAGATTGAGCTGTTGTTGGAGTTGCTAGTAAAATTGTAACTTCTACCACCATTACTAAAGAGAGATGCAAAATATGCATCCTCCTATGTAACGCCATATAGTATTAACTGAAAAGGGTCGAGCAGATCCTAGCAGTAGCAGAGAATAAAATCCAAGCAGGTGATGGATCCAAGAAATTAAGGAACTGCTAATTAAGAAGGTTGGCCTTCTGTAGGAATATATTATATATGGAAGGGATTAAAACGCATGGTGGAATATATTATATATGTGTCCCTACTCTTAATTTGTCTGTTATTGTTTTAGTCCACAATTATGCTTTGTCCCATTTATTTCCAGGAAATGCACAAGAAAACATCCACCTGACTTAGTCCCATTTTATGTGGCATTTAATGTGGAATATATATATATATATATATATATATATATATATATATATATATATATATATATATATGGAAGGGATTAAAAGGCGTGGTGGAATATTTTCGGTTGGGGGAAAATGTGTCCCTACTCTTAATTGACTGTTATTGTTTTAGTCCACAATTAGGCTTTGTCCCATTTATTTCCAGGAAATGCACAAGAAAACAGCCACCTGACTTAGTATTGGTCATTAGTCGATACGCGTTGCCTTGAGCATGGTTGGCCTTCTCTAGGAATTAATATAAAAGGAGGGGATTAAAACGCATGGTTGCATATTTTGTGTTCCTCATCTTGGCTGATTTGTCTGTTATTGTTTTAGGCCACCATTAGGCTTTGTCCGGTTTATTTCCAGGACGAGCACAAGAAATTATCGATCTCACTTAGTACTGAGTTATGACCAAACAAAAAAAAAAGACTTAGTACTGAGTCATTGGTCAATAAGCGAGGGGAGTGTGCAAAGTCAAGCCAAGTTTATTTAATTATTTAAAGTTAAGTCAAGAAAGATTACTTAATTACCTTAATCAACTTGGAATATACAAATAAATAAATAAATAAAGCGATGTGAATCTATGTATTTACACCTAAAGTGAATTTATTGATTATTTTCTTTCTTTTTTTTCAGTAATGATACTCTTACCATGTTTTTATATCACATTAATATACCACATTATGTGGTATTTGATGTGGACAACCACATCATTTAAATTAATCAGTATTTAATTTAAATTAAAAACCATTTAATAAATCAATAATTAAAACAAAAGCTGGAATTAAACGGTGATTGTGGCATACGAGGAATCTTGTCCTCCCTTCCCCGTTCAATCATGCTTCTTCTTCCGTTTCTTCGCCATATTTTTTCACTCAAGTTTTTTTCCCGTTAGTGCGGACTACCACAATCTCAACTAATTCTCCTACGGCAAAGGTTCATCGAAGCTCCCCTGTTTGGATTATTGGTAAGCATTTACCATTATTTTTCAATGAATTTATATTTTTTTAGTCTGTTTATTCTTCTTCTTTCTTTCTTTCGATCTCCATTGGACTATTTACCTAAACCTTTTTGTTCATAGAAAAATGACACTTGGGGGTTGAAGATTTAACACTATGAGTCATTAAGGACTCCATCTTGTTCCTACTTATAATCAAATTAAAGGAATCTCAATTACGTATTGTCAGGAAACCTTCATCCCTCACCACAACACCACTAACGTCAACTCTGATCAAGACCCGAAGAAGAATTTATCTTGCTACACAATGGAGATTGAGAGAAAGAAGAAGAAATAAACAGACTAAAAAAATTAAATTCATTGAAAAAAATGATAGATGCGTACTAATAATCCAAATAAGGGAGCGAAAAAATATGGCATGAAAGAATTGGCGTGGAAGAAGAAATAGGAGAAGAAGCATGATTGAATGGGGAAGGAAGAAGAAAACTCCTCGTATGCCATAATCACCATTTAATTCCAGCTTTTATTTTAATTATTGATTTATTAAATGATTTTTAATTTATATTAAATTCTGATTAATTTAATGATATGGTCGTCCACATAAAATACCACATAAGGTGATATATAAATGTGGTATAAAAACATAGTAAGAATAACATTATTGTTCTTTTTTTTAAGAAACTAGTTGTTGAAAGAGAAATCTTATTTGAACATATATTTTGTATCTCAACACTCAGTTTACTTTTTATATCTACATTGTATTTTATTTATCTATCATTATCTATTTACACCCAACATTATTTCCGAAACCGCCCCTACTTATCAAAACTCAACTCAATCAAACTTCTTTTTACACCCAACTCAATCTACTTAAAAATAAAACCCTAACCAGTCCATCATCTCCATGGAGCAAATCTCATTCTCTCTCTTTAAAAAAAAATCCTTCCATCTCCCATGGTTATCATTATGCACCCCCATCTACTCCTCCGTAGTCATCCAAACCTCCTCCTCTTCCTTTTCTTCATCATTTAACATCTCTAAATTTCTAGAACACTAATTAGCTTAAAAATCAGTATGAGCTTCTGGTTAGAGTGTTTAATAAGTTTGGCATGTTTCAATTAAATGAGAATCTTCTAGCCTCTATATTCCTATCTGTGGTAGAAAAATGGGTACGTCCATGATAATTTTTGGTAGATCAATGAATATTTTAACCGTGGATATTTATTAGATATAAAAGTTGCGGGCAACAATTCACTTTCCATTGAACTATGGCTAAAAAGTATATCACATTTGCACGTTTTATAGGCAAACTCATAGCTAAGCAGTTTTTATTGTGGAGCAAACCTTCGGGAATTGATCTAACCTGGATGTGTAATTGAGTTTATAGATTTTAATAATTAAACTGATAAATATTTCGACCATATATGGATTTAATATGTAGTATCTTTTAGCCTCTATATGCCACAAAAGTTGTAAACAAAAATTCACAATACATAGAACTGTGGTTAAAAAGTATATCGCATTTGCACGTTTTATAGGTGAACTCATACGTAAGCAGTTTTATTGTTGACCAAAATTTTAGGAATTTATCTAACTTGAATGTATAATTGAGCTTATGCATTTTAATGATTAAATTCATAAATATCTCAACCACATATGAATTTAATATTGTATTGTCTTTTAGCCTCTATATTAGTATCTGTGACAAAAAAATGGGTACCTCCATGAGAAAATTTTGTAAATCGATGAATATTTTCAATCTGGATATTTATTAGATACCAGAAATTATAAGTCTATTCGCGAAAGTCTAAGTCAATGTCACGTACAATATTTGTTAAGACATATTTAGGGAATTGTTATTAGCACTCCAAAAATCTCATTTTACACTTCACACAAATGTATTTTTCTTTCTAATTATAGAAAGTTTGGAGTGCCAAATGAGATTTTTGGAATGCTAATAATAATTTTCTATATTTATATACATTTTATTTTAGTTTGGAAGTCGACTTCATTTTTTTTTTCTTCTTTCTTTATCAGGTTGGGAGTATCACTGACTGTGACACTGTGCAACTAGTTGTTGATTCGTTTTGAATAATCAATATTATTTCTTACAAAGTTTTGGGCGTATGAATAACGGAAAGAAAACAGTCATGATACAAGCTAAATAGTAGTAATACTAATTAGTAAACAACTTGTGCATGATGTTTGCTTATAACCAAGTAGCATGAAGGGACAAATGTGTAGGTTTCATGCATGACTTTGAATGGTATTAGTAAATGCATGATGTTTGCTTATAACCAAGTGGCATGAAGGGACAAATGTGTATGTTTCATGCATGACTTGGAATAGTATTAGTCGTCGGGAGATTTTGCATTAATTTGTTTTTGTTTTTAATATGTATATATTAAGTTCTATTTTAATGAGATTGCCCACCACCCCTAAGTTGTGATAATGCCTTTATTTATCGTTCTTATATAACTTTAATTAAATTTTGAGATTGTGTTTATCCATTACATACATTTCAAATGTTTTTTTTTTTAGTCGAGCGATAGCATTAGTAAGTTAGATGGTAGACTAGTCACCAATAAAATTCAAACTCACGCCGTCATTTAATTGAAGCATACCAAACTCATTAAACACTCCAACTAGAAGCTCATTTAATTGAAAAGAAAAAGGAATCAATACGTAAAAATTGAACCAATTGATTGAACACATACCAATTATTAAGCTAATTAGTGCTCTAGAAATTTAGAGATGTCAAATGATGAAGAAAAGGAAGATGAAGAGGTTTGGACGACTATGGAGGAGTATATGGGGGTGCAGAATGACAACCATAGGAGATGGAATAATTTTTTTAAAGATAGAGAAGGGCCTTTTCTCCCTGGAGATGATGGACTGGTTAGAGTTTTATTTTTTTATTTTTAAGTAGATTGAGTTGGGTGTAAAAAGAAGTTTGATTGAGTTGAATTTTGATAAGTAAGGACGGTTTTGGAAATAATATTGAGTGAAAAGAGATAATGATAGATAAATTAAATACAATATGGGTATAAAAAATAAGCTGGATGTTGAGATACAAAATATGGGTTCAAATAAAATTTCCGTTGTTGAAATACTTTTGTGAGGGCTGCATAGTCTGCGTATTTTGAGTAAAAACAGGAAAGAAATGATAGATGGTGGAGCAAAAACTTATCAAAGTTTTATTGGTTTCTGAAAAAATGAAATTGAAGATATTGTTTTCTTGTTTTCTAGGAACGTATAGAAGGTTGATAAGGTCTTTGTACTACGATCTAACTTTTCCTTCTTGTTTTTAATCTTAAAACACATACTTACACCGTTCTCAGAGAGATTTTTCAATGTGATCGGAATACGGGATGATACACCACTTGTCACTATACTAATGGTGTGATATGTGTATTAAAAAATTAATAACTTAAAAAATAAAAAATTTCACCACTTGCATAAAAACACTTGATGTACCCCTCATGTTTCCGCGACAATGAAAAATTTCTCCTCACATTAAGAAGTTAAATAAAGGGATGTGATATCCACACACCTCTTTTTACTTCTCTCACACCCGTTTAATTCGGTCGTCGGATCAGATGAATTGAAGAAGATCAAAGGACACAAATTAACAAGAGATGTGAGAGAAGTAAAAAGAGGTGTGTGGATAGTACATCCTTAATAAATCATTACTTTAGTCTAAAGTAAGAAATCCAATTGCACTGTTCAACTGAACAGTGAATTTGGCCGGATTTCACTTTATTTACAAAATTGCCACCGCATGTTCTTTTTGATATATTTACGTCTATGCCACTGTGTAAATTTGGTTACATTTACGGTTTTGCCATCACCTTAAGAACCGGTTTTGAGCGTTTGGGCTGCATCTGGGCTTTTGCTTTTGCTTCGGCTTCGGTAGGCCTGTTGTTGTTGGGGGAAGAAGGACAGAAGCATTGACGGATTGGAAAGAGACGAGAGCTGCAAATGGGAGGCAGATTGTCTGCCCTCCTAGTTGTGGTGCGCCTTCCTATTTTGTGCGGTTACGATTAAATTACGTTAATATTTTATATTAATCTTTTAATGAGATAATAAGATAAAAAATAATAAAAATATAAAATGTTGACGTGGCTTAACCGTCATCGCACGATATATAGCTGGCATGTAGGCACCGCAAGTAGAGGGCTGCCTCCCTGCAAATGGACAGCGGTCCTGCTTGCAGAGAGAGAGAGTAGGGGATGAAATTGCACTCTGGGAATGGACAGCGTTTTGGACTCTCTCTACCGCTGCTCTTGATGCACACGTGTTGATAATCGTGGAAAAGGAAGAAGGGATGGAAAAGCCGGCCTTTTCCTACTGAAACCCGAAGAGAGAGATATGGCGGGATTTCGATGGCTACGAGATTCAGGGATTTGCAGAGAGAGATGGGGGCAAGGGTGTTCGTTATGGGAGGATTTCTGCGAATGCGCTTGGGGGGTGGGTGGCTGGTGTTGGTGTCATTCCGAGTGGTTGAGGAGAGGGTTTGCATGTAGACAGAGTCACATGGGGCTGTACGTTTCGAGGGAGAGAAAGATGTTGGTATATGGTCCAGCCCATGATCAATGTTCTAGATTATTCTAGTAAGCAAGAGATGAGGCTGGAGCTTGCTAGACAATTCTAGCATGTTATTAAGTTGATGGAAGAAGCTAGAGAGTACTAGCTTCCTTGGTTGCAAATGGAAAGATCTAGAAGCTACAAGTATGTGGCTAGTCTAGATTTTTCTATACTAGAGGTTTGAAGAAGGAACTAGAAACTAGTAGAATGCCAAGCCCTCACCTATAAATATGGGTGTGATGTAACCAATTGAGAACCAAGAGTGAGTAGCAAAGGATCAAGTCCAAAGCTAGAGTTCCACTCCAAGAGTGAGAGTGAGAGTGTTCCACTACACATTGTGTGAGTGAAGTTTAGAGTGATAGAAAGTGTGTGTTATACTTTCTTGTATCCATCAAGCCTTGTCTTTGGCTTGGTAAGACTACTCTTGTTGTATTCATCTTTTTCATATAGTGAAGATTCCTTGTTTGGTGGACGTAGGCATAAATTGCCGAACCACATAAATTCTTGGCGTCCATTTTCTACTTTACCTTGTGCATTCTCTATCTTGTAGTACCGACATTCCTAACAAGTGGTATCAGAGCCCGGTTGGCTCGTACTACGAGATGGAAGGAAGTGGCACTATGATCAAACTCACCAACTCCAATTGGGTAACATGGAAGCCAAGGATGGAGGACATTCTCTATTGCAAGGATTTGCATGAGCCAATTGAAGGAGATGCCGCTAAGCCCGAGAGCATGTCCGATGCCGAGTGGAAGAAGATGAATCGCAAGGCTATTGGCACAATTAGACAATGGGTGGATGATAGTGTTTTTCACCATGTGTCTAATGAAACCAATGCTCGCGAGTTTTGGACGAAGCTTGAGTCCTTGTTCGAGAAGAAGACCCCAGCCAAGAAAGCCTTCTTGATCAAAGAGCTCATCAATGTGAAGTACAAGGATGGTTTAAGTGTAGCAGAACACTTGAACAATTTCCAGAATATCATCAACCAGTTGGCTACTATGAAAATGACGATCGAGGACGAGCTACAAGCGCTCTTGTTACTTGGATCCTTGCCAGACAGTTGGGAGACCTTTGTGGTGAGTATAAGTAACTCTGCTTCTAATGGTGTTCTTACTCTTGATAATGTTAAAAATAGCATGCTCAATGAAGAAACAAGGAGAAAGACTTCTGGCACAGATAGCAGCCAAGTATTTGTCACAGAGAACCGCGGAAGAAGCAAGAGTAGAGGGCCTAGAGGTCATGGCAGGAGTCCTAGCCGATCCAAGTCAAGGTTCAGGGGTGCATGCCACCACTGTGGCAAAGAAGGCCATATGAAGAAAAATTGTCGAGTTTGGAAGAGAGAGCAAAGGGAAGGAAACAATCAGAAGAAAGATGATACTGGCAATACCACCGCTGTCATATGTGGTGATGTACCAGAAATATTGTCTGTTGGTGAATGTCTGCATATAGGCAACTCTGACAGAGACATTGAATGGATCTTTGATAATGGAGCTTCCTTCCATGCTACGTCCAAACGGGAGTTCTTCAGTACATACAAAGAAGGTGACTTTGGCATAGTGAAGATGGGGAATGAAAGCTATTCCAAAATTCTTGGAATTGGTGATATCTGCTTAAGAACTAATCTCGGCTGCCAATTGATGTTGAAAGATGTGAGACATATTCCTGATATACGTCTCAATCTGATATCCATCGGTACCCTTGATCGACAAGGATATTATCACCATATTGGCGAAGGAAAATTGAAGCTTACTAAAGGCTTAATGGTGGTAGCAAGAGCACGACTTTGTTGTACGTTGTACCGGTCAAATGCCAAGGTTTTGAAAGGTGAGTTGAATGCTGTGGAGGACTCATCTCTAGACTTGTGGCATAAGAGGCTAGGTCACATGAGCGAGAAAGGCCTACAGGTTTTGGCAAAGAAGTCTCACATTCCCTTTGCCAAAGGTACGTCGTTAAACTCTTGTGAGCATTGTTTATTCGGAAAACAAAGAAGAGTTAGTTTTTCTGTTCCATCTACAAAGAAAGGAAACTTGTTAGATCTTGTTTATTCAGATGTGTGTGGTCCCATGGAAGTCGAGTCACTTGGAAGAAATAAATATTTTGTTACTTATATTGATGATGCTTCACGAAGGGTGTGGGTGTATTTGTTGAAATCCAAAGACCAGGTGTTTCAGACATTCCAGGAGTTCCATGCCATGGTGGAGAGGGAAACTGGGAAACCTCTCAAGTGCCTTCGTAGCGACAACGGCGGCGAGTACACATCTCACCAGTTTAGAGAGTATTGTGTAAAACATGGCATACGTCATGAGAAGACAGTTCCTGGAACTCCACAACATAACGGTGTTGCTGAAAGAATGAACCGAACCATCATGGAGAAAGTCAGGTGTATGTTGAGGACTGCAAAGTTATCTAAGCAGTTCTGGGGTGAAGCTGTAAGGACAGCCTGCTATTTGATCAACCGATCTCCATCAGTACCATTAGGTCTTGATGTTCCAGAGAGAGTATGGACTGGTAATGATGTGTCTTACTCTCATCTGAAGATGTTTGGTTGCAAAGCTTTTGTGCATGTGCCCAAAGAGCAGAGATCGAAGTTAGACTACAAAGCTACACCGTGCATCTTTCTTGGTTATGGCGGTGAAGATTTTGGTTACAGATTATGGGACCCATACCAGAAGAAGTTTATCCGAAGTAGAGATGTGGTCTTTTATGAAGATCAAACAATTGGGGATTCGGATAAAGAGGCACAACCAGATGGCGCAGTCAGAGGAGTTGATCCATTAGCTTTAGATGAAGAAAGTCACGATGACATCCCTGAAGCAACTGCCAATGAAGTGCCTGCAGAATCAGATAATGCTGATCAAGAGGAGCCTGATCAAGATGTGCCAGACCATGAGATTGCTGATCAGGGGGAGCCTAGTCAAGAAGAGCAGATTCAAGGAGAATCCAATCAGGGGGAGCCTCTAGCCCCGCAAGAGAATGAAGATCAGGTCAGAAGATCCAGCAGAAGTCGAAGACCGTCTACCAAGTATTCTTCATCAGAGTATATCATGTTGACTAATTATGGAGAGCCCGAAACTTATGAGGAGGCCAGAGCTCATAACGACAGTGATAAATGGATGAAGGCAATGGAGTCAGAGATGGATTCCTTATTAAAGAATAATACCTATGAGCTGGTGGAGCTTCCAAAGGGCAGAAAAGCATTGAAAAACAAGTGGGTGTTCAAATTGAAAAATGACGACAACATGACAAGGTACAAGGCTCGTTTGGTTGTCAAAGGTTTTGGTCAAAAGAAAGGAGTTGACTTTGATGAGATTTTCTCACCGGTGGTGAAGATGACTTCCATTCGAGTTATCCTTGGTATGGCAGCAAGCATGGATCTTGAGCTCGAGCAGTTAGACGTTAAAACTGCATTTCTCCACGGCAATTTAGAAGAGGAGATATACATGGAGCAACCCAAAGGCTTTGAAGTCAAAGGTAAAGAAAATTTGGTGTGCAAGCTCAAGAAAAGTTTATATGGTCTTAAGCAGGCTCCGAGACAGTGGAATAAGAAGTTCAACTCATTCATGGTGAGTAATGGGTACAAGAGAACTCATGCTGACTCTTGTGTCTATATCAAACAATTTTCTGGAGGTACATTCATCATCTTATTGCTTTATGTTGATGACATGTTGATTGTCGGACAAGATGCTTCTATGATTAAAAAGCTCAAAGAAGAGTTATCTAAGTCCTTTGACATGAAGGACTTAGGGCCAGCCAAGCAGATTTTGGGCATGGAGATAATTCGTGACAGAAAATCCAAGAAGTTGTGGCTGTCACAAGAAAAGTATGTTGAACGGGTGCTTGAAAGGTTCAACATGAAAGCAGCCAAACCGGTAAGCTCACCTTTAGCCAATCATATCAAGTTGAGCAAAGAGTCGTGTCCAAAAACATATGAAGAAAAGGAGAAAATGGCAGTTGTTCCCTACTCTTCAGCAGTAGGAAGTATCATGTATGCAATGGTGTGCACACGACCAGATATTGCTCATGCAGTAGGTGTGGTGAGCAGGTTTCTCTCTAATCCAGGGAAGGACCACTGGGAAGCCGTTAAGTGGATTCTCAGATATTTGAAGGGGACTTCTAAGATGTGCTTGTGCTTTGGCGGTTCCAAACCAATCTTGGAAGGATTTACAGATGCTGACATGGGAGGTGACCTGGATGGTAGAAAATCTACGTCTGGGTACTTGTTTACTTTTGCAGGGGGAGCCGTGTCTTGGCAATCCAAGTTACAAAAGTGCATTGCTTTGTCCACAACCGAGGCTGAATACATAGCCGCTACAGAAGCATGCAAGGAGTTGTTGTGGCTGAAGCGGTTTCTCCAAGAGTTGGGTTTGAAGCAAAGTGATTATGGCGTTTATTGTGATAGTCAGAGTGCTCTGGATTTGAGCAAGAACACTACATATCATTCACGCACTAAGCACATTGATATTCGTTATCACTGGATTAGAGACGCTATCGAGAACAAGTTGCTACAGCTAAAGAAGATTCATACCGATAATAATTCTTCAGACATGTTGACAAAGGTAGTCACAAAATCAAAGTTGGAATTCTGCATTAAGGCTGCTGGGATGAACTCCAGGTAACTTGGAGTCATGATCGGAATTCCTCCCTCATGGACTGGAGGGGGAGATTGTTGGTATATGGTCCAGCCCATGATCAATGTTCTAGATTATTCTAGTAAGCAAGAGATGAGGCTGGAGCTTGCTAGACAATTCTAGCATGTTATTAAGTTGATGGAAGAAGCTAGAGAGTACTAGCTTCCTTGGTTGCAAATGGAAAGATCTAGAAGCTACAAGTATGTGGCTAGTCTAGATTTTTCTATACTAGAGGTTTGAAGAAGGAACTAGAAACTAGTAGAATGCCAAGCCCTCACCTATAAATATGGGTGTGATGTAACCAATTGAGAACCAAGAGTGAGTAGCAAAGGATCAAGTCCAAAGCTAGAGTTCCACTCCAAGAGTGAGAGTGAGAGTGTTCCACTACACATTGTGTGAGTGAAGTTTAGAGTGATAGAAAGTGTGTGTTATACTTTCTTGTATCCATCAAGCCTTGTCTTTGGCTTGGTAAGACTACTCTTGTTGTATTCATCTTTTTCATATAGTGAAGATTCCTTGTTTGGTGGACGTAGGCATAAATTGCCGAACCACATAAATTCTTGGCGTCCATTTTCTACTTTACCTTGTGCATTCTCTATCTTGTAGTACCGACATTCCTAACAAAAGAGAGGGGATTGAGCGGTGATGCTTTCTTTGGGGAGAGAGGGAGAGCGCGATTTGGAGTTTAGGTGAAAACAAAGCGGCGTCGAACCGAAGCTGACGGCGGGAGAGAGGGCGGGTTGTTGCATCCGTGTTATTCAGAGTGGGTTTTGAGAGAGTGAGAGTGCTGCGTTCTAAGGTTTGAGAGTGGGTTTCGAGAAAGTGAGCGGCTGCGTTCTAGAGTTTGCACAGGGTGAATGTGGGTGCACGATTTGGGGGATTGTATCTGTCCCACTCTCTCTTCCTCCGTCCATGACATCCACGATAAAACCTAGGTGCTCCTCTTCTATCTGAAAAACCCGAGAGGCTCTCTCTCATTTTTCTGCTATCCTAGCCAAACCCAAAGATCAAGCCTAGATTTCAACCGTACCCTTATTTATGTAATCTCCATTGAGATTGTTTTTTCTTCTGGATTCTCAACTGCAGACTGCTCTGCATGCTCAGCACAAATCCAAGGCATTCACCAAGCCTGTTGTTTGCAGTGTATATGTTCAGTGATTTTCTGAAGAGTAAAAACGTTTTAGATTTGAATATGCGGCAATTGATGCTCCAGGAGGATTCCTCTTCAATGGTGGTGCTCTGTCTTTGCATCTGAATATTTTTGTACCGTAAAAAAGTTAGGGTCTGGGTCTGGGTCTTCCAATACCAGCGAGCTGTTTCTGTACAAACGCCGGCGCACCGTGCCGTCGACCACAATCCTCTCTGTATTCGAGAAATGAATGCTGCATATAGTAATGAAATTTAAGACATTTCTGTGATAGTAATGAGATGAATGCTAAGATGGATGACTAAATGTGCTACGGGAAGAGATTGCTTATTTTGTTAGTTAGGGGAAAATTATTCAAGTAGAAATGATTTTGTTGAGCCGGCTGCTCTTGATTGCTGGCCATGATAGATTCTGGATTCTTTCAGCACATCCTGAAATGAACCTCTTGGCTGCTGGCCATGATGGTGGCATGATTGTCTTTAAATTGGAGAGGGAGCGTCCTGCCTTTTCTGTTAGCGGTGATTCAATGCACTATGATTATCCCTATTCGAAGGCGTGGTTCTTCCAACTTGAATCAAGGGGCAAAGACACTATCTTACAGCCCTACAGAAAATGCTGCTTTGATATGTTCAGATATGGAAGGGGGGTCTTATGAACTATACGTTATACCCAAAGATAGCTTTGGTCGGGGTGATACTGCGCAGGAGGCAAAAAGAGGTATCGGAGGCCCAGCTGTGTTCGTGGCTCGAAATAGGTTTGCAGTGCTTGAAAAGAGCACCAACCAAGTTATAGCTAAAAATCTGAAAAATGAGATTGTCAAGAAGAGTGCCCTACCTATTGTTGCTGATGCAATATTTTATGCTGGAACTGGAAACTTGCTCTGCAAGGCAGAGGACAGAGTCATTATTTTTTACCTGCAGCAGAGAATTATTGTTGGGGAGCTAGGGATGACAATGGCGTCTTCATATATACAACCTTGAACCACATCAAATACTGCCTTCCTAATGGGGATAGTAGAATCATCAGGACCCTCGACGTTCCCGTATATATAACCAAAGTGTATGGAAAACCCATACATTGCTTGGATCGAGATGGGAAGAACCGTGCCATTGTTGTTGATGCAACAGAATATGTTTTCAAGTTATCCTTACTGAAGAAGAGGTATGACCAGGTTATGAGCATGATAAGGAGTTCTGAGCTCTGTGGCCAGGCCATGATTGCATATCTACAGCAGAAAGGTTTCCCTGAGGTTGCCCTTCATTTTGTGAAGGATGAGAGGACTCGCTTCAACTTGGCACTAGGGAGCGGGAACATCCAGATTGCTGTTGCTTCTGCCAAGGAGATTGATGAGAAAGATCACTGGTATCGATTGGGAGTGGAGGCCCTTCGTCAGGGTAATGCAAATTCATGGGCTCCATGATATTGCCGAACGTTTGGCGGCTGAACTGGGAGATAATGTTCCTGTTTTACCCAAGGTGAAATCTCCGTCTCTATTGTTACCACCAATGCCAATCATCTGCGGAGGAGATTGGCCCTTGTTGACGGTCATGAGAGGAATATTTGAGGGTGGTCTTGATAATGTGGGCAAGAATATTGAGGAAGATTATGGAGAGGCTGCAGATGCTGATTGGGGAGAGGAGTTGAATCTTGTTGACGTGGACAATATTCCAAATGGAGACATCAGTGCAGTGCTGGATGATGAGGAAGCACACGAGGAAAATGAGGAGGGAGGATGAGATCTTGAACTTCCACCTGAGATTGATACTCCAAAAACTGCGAGCAATGCCCGTTCTTCTGTGTTTGTTGCCCCAACTCCAGGTATGCCTGTAAGCCAAATCTGGTCACAGAAATCATCTCTTGTTGCTGAACATGCTGCTGCTGGGAATTTCGATATTGCAATGCGTTTGTTGAGCAGGGAGCTGGGTGTAAAGAACTTTGATCCCTTGAGACAATTATTTCTCGATTTACACATGGGCAGTCATACGTATCTAATGTTAGGGGTCCTGCTGCTCTTGTATTTAAATTCTCAGAGCTAGAAGAGAAGCTTAAGGCGGGTTACAAGGCCACAACCCAAGGGAAATTTGCTGATGCTTTACGTCTTCTCCTTGGTATTCTGTATACTATTCCTCTGATCGTAGTTGATTCAAAGAGAGAGGTTGATGAAGTAAAAGAATTAATTATCATTGTAAAGGAGTATGTGCTGGGTTTGAAGATGGAGATTAAGAGGAAGGAACTTAAAGGCGATCCTGTTTGCCAACAGGAGCTAGCGGCTTACTTCACCCACTGCAACCTTCAGATGCCTCACTTGAGACTTGCATTACTAAATGCCATGAGTGTTTGCTATAAGGCTGGTAATCTCAACACGGCAGCTAACTTTGCCAGGCGACTTTTGGAGACCAACCCCACTGTTGAAAACCATGCAAAGACTGCAAGACAAATCCTGCAAGCTGCCGAAAAGAACATGACTGATGCAACCCAGCTAAACTATGATTTCAGAAACCCATTTGTGGTTTGTGGGGCAACATACGTGTCTATTTACCGTGGACAGAAGGATGTGTCATGCCCGTACTGCAGTTCTCGGTTAGTTCCCGACCAGGAAGGGAAGCTCTGTACTGTTTGTGATCTTTCAGTGGTTGGATCAGATGCGTCTGGTTTGCTCTGTTCTCCTACCCAGATAAGATGATCTCCTGCTGCTCAAGTGGGAGCAATTTTTTCAACCTTCAAGTACGACAACGGTTATGTGGATTGTCTCATCTCCTTGAGCAGGGTTTCTATGTTAAAGATCGCGATTTAATTAGGTTGTGCTTCTCTTGTATTTGTATTTCAAATTTTATTTCAAGGTACGTGGTCATTTCGCTGTAAGAACAGGTTGACCATTTTGGTCTAGGTGATTCTTGTGACATCTGAAAATAAACAAATTAGATTGAGTTGGCAAATTACTTGATTTTCCTGATATTTGTAACTTTGAAATTTCATATATTGTAGACACCATTTTCGTGTTAAAACTCGTTTTTGAATTCCATCTGAGGAATGTCAATCTGCCTGGGATTTTGAATATGTTGTGTTAGCAATGTATCTCATTTCTCGTGTGCCTGAGTGACTTTCTGCTAATTATATTCACATCTCGGTGTATGATTGCCATGGAGGTGGAGTGCAAGTACGCCAGTGCTCCGGCGGACTCTGCTGCGATCTTCAGTCATAACTCCCATGAAAGCGATGATTCTTTGCTCTTTATGCTATGAAGATGATAAAAAAGAGTTGCCCTGGTGATGAACTCGTAAACTGGTAATGGCACCGGTGTCTCTAAACAGCAACCCAATAGCTTCACCATATTTCTATGGCTGTGAGAAAGAACGATAACTTCATTGATAAACTGCTCATTTGGGTTGAAGCTCCAATTTTCGACTTTTTTATGGCAACCACTTCATTAAGTTCTTCTGCTCTCATGGTGGCAGTCTGTGGCCTTCTCAAGTTCTTCTGCTGTAAAGATTGTTGTTGTCTCCGTCGATCCCTCCTCGTTGACTCGCTAGTCGTTGTTGAAACAAGAAGCCACCATTTACTTACTTTGGTATCAGATAATAAAAAAAACACTTAAAAAGCCGTTCAAAGGAAGAAAAAAATCACTTCTGCACTCAACTGTTCTTACACTTACCTATTATTTCACTGAATTTAGTAGTTGACTAGAAACGCTGCCCGCGCGATGCTGCGAGGGTTTAAAAATTGTATAAACTATGTAGATAGTTTTACATATATTTTTACGTGCATGTAAAAATATATTTACAACCCAAGTCTTCAATTTCTTTTTCACGGTGAAGTCCTCAGTGTCTTCAAAACCTTGAATAAAAGGCACCAGAATACTGCTTACAAAGAACTTATAAATATGAGGAAATTTGCAAATTAGCTAAACAATGCTATTATTTATCCAATCAAAGCCAAATTGAAATGATGCAGAACTAACACTACAAAAGTCGTGAAAGAAACTAAACTATGGGTAGAATGTTTCTAAAATTTATATTTTATACAAAAATTAATCTTCTAAAAAAAGCAAAAAACACAAATTTGAAAGGAGAAAATATATAAAATTTGGGTAAAAGGTCACAAACACCGAAGTCATTTAATATGCATGGATTATATATGCCAAAAATTAGATGATGAACTACACTAATTGATAACCGTTGGATCGTCATTGTAAAGGACCAATGAATATTTGTTTCATGTATGTGCGTAGATATAGAGACTAATCCAAAATTAAGACATGTACGAAATATTTGAGCTTTACGTGATTACCGAAGAAACAAAGGGCTCAAATATAGGATTTGAAATCAGGTATGAACTCATATTTGAACTTGAATTTGATCGATGCCTGCTACCTCTTCCTTTGTGCTCTAAGCTGGCAATTAAAGAAAATACTATAAATTTTGAGACACGCAATTCAAATTCTAAACAAAAGACTAAACTTTCAAACATGCAATCCGTTTGACAACAACAACAAAGCATTTTCCCACTAAGTGGGGTCGACTGTATGAATCCTAAAACTTCATTCCACGCCTTTTCCCACATGCAATCCGTTCGACGAAAAAAAAATACATGCAATCCGAAATTAAGCTTTACAAGAGTAATATTGTAAACTTATGGAGGTTGGAAAGACTAATTCTGAAATGATTTACCAAATATATTATCACCCAATTAAACCAAACATTGTTTGTAAACAAAGTATGCAATGCAGGTAAGCTTGCACAAAACCTACCAAAAGCAGCAAGATGTCATTTAGTTCTGAAATAATAAAACTACAATACATAAAAATAACTTATTGAAGACCCATATCTATTTATTTCACCCAAAAAAATTGTGAGCAAAAAATTCCCTAAAATATCATGCTCTAACATGATGGGCAAAATTAATTGATGTAAAAAAAAAACCCTAAAACTTGAGAATTGGGTTTGTGGATATTACTGATGAAACAGAGAAGTACTGGGCAAACTTCTATGCTCCTCTTTTTCTTTCTCTAACTGAAATTGAGTAAATAAGTGTAAAAAATGAACAACATTGCAAGAGAATACAATAATTTATGATGAAAATCTACAATTACCAATCAAAATTATATAGGGGAAAGAAACCGTACCAAATTTGAGGCACAAATGATCAAAATCTGAAGCCCTTCATTTCTCAGTTTTTTTTTCCAGCAACCAAATAAACTTTAAAAAGAACCTGTAGAATCCAGAGCAAGCATTAAAGAAAGTCAACAATGTAGGGCATAAATGTTCGCCGTAATAAGAAAGAAAAGATGTTTTCCTAGCTATATTTCAGGGTAATCTAAAAATGTATTCCTCCTTGATATGAACAATATATAGTAATAGCTTGTCATTAGTTTAACAATCTATAGGTTTCAACAAAATTAAAATCATAACCTATGTGGAAAATGCTGAAAATTATGTGTAAACCAACACCAAGTTAAAATGACATTAAACTAAATGGAAATATTATTCTGCCTTTTTTACAAATTGAAAACATTGCACTTATGAATTCCGAGCAAAAAAAAAAAAAAAATCGAATTGCATATAGAAAATTTATAATTTGAAAAAACGGAATAACATTGGTATTGCTTGGGGAATTTGGAAGAAACAATGGAAAGGTATGAGTGCTGAGTTCAGCCTGCTTTTGGTACCCTTAGAGGAAAAGCAATTAATTCGATAACCATTAAGTTGAAAAGAAGAAATTGTAATGAAATTGGGCTCTCCGCTCCAAGTCATTGAATAGTTACTATTCTTTCCTCCGGGGACTCCACCAAGAGGTTCTTTGAGAAAAAGTCTCCCCACCTCACCTGCATCCAAACTACATCCTTATCCGGATTAACCATTATGTTGAAAAAGAAGAAATTATAATTACTTTAGTCTAAAGAAAGCATTGCAATTGGCATTGTTCCTTACTGTTCATTGCACCTGAATTTCAGTTTAATTACATCTATACCATTGGTTTAATGAGTGGGCTTTGTGGAAGTTTTGGGTTCGGCTTGGGGGATTGTTTTTTGGGTTTGGGCAGATGGCCTTTTGCTGGTTTGGCCTATGGATGGGTTTTATTTGGTTGGTTTCGGTAGGGATAGGAAAGCGGTGAGGTGAATGCCGTGAGTCATCCAGTGTAGCTTGCAGAATGGCAGGGAGTAGAGTAGAGATGGAAGAGTCGTGGGTGAGAGAAGAGGAGAGAGGGAAGAGTCGTGCGTTTCAAACGGGATGTGAGGAAAGACGGGAGGAGAGAGAGAGAGGGGTAGGATGAGCGAATCAAGGGTAGGGGTGCCTGAGAGTTTGGTTTGAAGGGTCGACAACAAAGGGTGCGGAGAGAGACGGCGAGGCAAGTTGGGAAGGCTAGGGGTAGGGTTCCTTTCGGGATTTTGGTTCCAGCTGGATGCCATTTCTTCAACAATTAATGGGGAAGGCATGGTTGCATGCAGTTTTTGGGGTTGTGGGAGACATTTATGGATTTTGTCCAATGTTTTTAAAGAAGGATAGAGAGTGAGAGAGAGAGGGCAGAAAGCATGATTTGATTGAGTGGCAGGGATATTTAGAGGTTTTGTACTCTGATTCAATAGCTCAAACACTGTTTTTCAGTCATTGTTTATTGTTTGGTTTGTCATTTGCTTTGTTAAAACTATGATTAACATTTTATTGTTTCGATTAAGTTGTAAAGGAATTTTATAGCCCGTTTAGTTGGGTGTTAGGAAGATCAATCTGGTTAGTGCACTGTTTCGTGCACTGTTAGAGTCAGGTTTGTGTCTTTATAACTTTGGTAGTTACACTGTGCTCATTTCTCTGTTTCTTCATGCTTTGCTCCTGTTTCCTTCTCAACAAATCAAACTGAGGTTCCTTTCTGCTTTACATCCTTTGAATATCTCTCTGTTACTAGGTTGTTTCTCCATACTTTGTTGCTTCTATATTTTTGTGATAAGGGTGTTAGAAGGCTGTTTTAGTTGTTGTTTTGCTCCTCTGTTGATAGATTGTTTTTGCAAATCTTGGTTGCTTATGTATTTCTGTTACTAGATTGTTTCTCCATACTTTGTTGCTTCTGTATTTATGTGATAAGGGTGTTAGAAGGCTCTTTTAGTTATTGTTTTGCTCATCTGTTGTCGTGTTTAATTTTGTTTTGTTTTGTTTTTTGCTTTAGGAAATCGTGGTTCTTCAGATTTGGGCATTTTGTTTGCAGCCTTCAAAGCACTGTGTATTTAAGGTGAGCAAATTCAAGATTTTAGAGTTTTGATTTAGAGACGATGCCTGATAAATTTGGTAGGAAATTTGAGATAATACTAGGAAAGTTTTGCTCTTTTCTAAACTAGGTTGTTGGATTCTTTTATCTGGGAACATTTTAGATTGAAAACTGTAACTTTGTGCGAGGTTTCATGAAATATAGGAAGTGTGCTTCCTCACTTTATGTTTCTATATTCTTGCGTTTTTCCATTACAGTATTGAACTCAGTGAAATGCTATTATGAATTGGAGTGGTTCCTATTGTCTTTGAGTGATTCTTATCACAACAATCAGGGAGAAAATCCCTCTCTTTTTTTTAATAATTTTTACTCTAGGCCTACGATTATCTAAATGATGCAGCACTGAACAAGAGTTAGGCCTTCAACTTAGCGTCGCAAAAACTTACTACCAATAGAGAGTTTGTAAGCACTTATGTTCCGACTCAGATCCTTACCGATATTTTGTGAATGTTGAAACGATATAGCACTAGGCCCAAGGTTGAGAACAAGTTAGATTTTTTTATTTTTTTTGTGTGATTAACGTATTTCTAAAACTTGATTGCATGGCATAATCTATAAAACTAAAACTTGGTTCCATGACATAACCTCTCCGACAACAAAGTCATGCTTGAAAGTTTGCATGTACTGGCAACCCTTAATCCTTATCCATACTAAATTAATAATCACAAAAATAATTTTGTATTCAATTAACATAGTCGTGGTGAAATGTTACTTTCATCTTTCTGTTCAATGAAAGAAAACCTTTTCAAAAGGGTTTTCTTTTGTTTTTCTCACACACCAAACGCTGCATTTGTGCATGTAATGAACTCATGTATGGAAATTGAAACAAGATGTCATATATGATTCGAACGTTGATTCAAGCTGTTGAGCTTTGGATTCTGGGTGATGATGGTTAATATGATTTTGTTTTCGATTTCAGGAGATTGGGTTTTTCGAGTTGGTGACTTTTCTTTGAAGCCTACGAAGACCTCTGTGTTTATGGTTAGTGGTTTTGATCTTCCATGGTTTTGATTCTACTTGCAGCCTGAGGTGTAACTTTAGATATGAGACTTTCAAGCTTTTTCATTAATCTTAACCTTGATTAGTTAACTATAATTAAATTAATTTTTTTTTATTTTGACCCCAACATTCAATTTTATTAATTCAATTTTGATAAATGATTGAAAATTTTTCAATGATTGTATTACCGTGTTTGATTATTGATTGAGCAGTTGGATATATTTTCTTGCTTAAGTTTTTCTTAGGTGTGTGCTAAATTGGATGTTGGTTTGGTTATTTCCGAGCTTTCACATGACTTCAGATACCCAATAGAGTATGAACACCCCAACTTTAATTTTGCACGTTTTTTGGTGCCTGCAAATGAAATCTGGCATAGCGAAATCTTGCATAGTGAAATTATGATAACTTTCCCTTCATCTTTAGATTAGCAAACAGAAGAATGAATTCAGAACAGTAGGATTTCGATTTCTTTTTCTTTACTCATTTGATTCGCTGGGTTTACAGATTTTAAAGGTTCAACATCCACCCGATGTCCATTTCTGAAATACATTAATTTTGCTTTTTATTTTTCTGGGTATACATTATCTGTGAAACTTTGGTCTTGATTTGACTTTTTGAAAGAAGAAAAGAAAAGGATAACTGAGAGATTGGTTTTTTTAAGAAAACCCATTTGGATATGGAATAGGATCATTTGACTAGGCCTAAGAGTCATACGACCAGGGTTTGTTTTCGTTGATTTTCTGTAGGGGGATTGGTTTTTTTACCTGGAACTGCTGAAAAGAATAGAATTCGGCTGTGTATATGTGTATGGTTTTATGCGTTTCGCTCAGTTGACAATTTGATAATGGCTGAAGTGCATTCTTTAGTGAAATGTGTTTTCTTTCCTCGATTGTAAATATCTTTTTTGGTATTTTGCAAATCGAAACAAAGTGAAAGCTTTAGCCTCTGAATTTTGCAACCGCTACCTTGCTGCTTTGGTAAAGTCTCAACTTCTTTATAATATCAATTAATTTTCGCTGTAATGTTAGGGTATTGAGTAGAATTCATATGCTACATAGAACATATGAGTAGACGTAGCAGCACACTTAATATCATATTGCATTTGCAAATGAAAATGATTTTAGCCATGTTAATAAACAGTGAATTAAGAGAAGATCAAGGCTAGGTTTGAGGTAAGTAAAACCTTGAGGCCAGAGTTTGCTCGAATATTATCTTAAGCATCTCAAGTGAACGCTTCACTACACACACATACACACACACACTCACCAGTCGTCACATACTTTGGGTTGTACCTGTAAGAGGACTAATATTCCCCATCTTGATCATAGAATTAGCAACATCAGCAAAGAACAAATTAGGATTTGTGTTATAGCTTTGGACCAAACTGATTTTTTGAGTTGTTCAAGTGGTTTTTCCCAATTGTTACAATTAGCTAATGCATTACTATGTAATCTGTGTTGACAGGTGAAAAAAAACTTTCGTTGGTTTGAAATATTTGTTCAAGTTTTCATTTAATTTATATTATTTTAACTCCATTTCTCCTAAGAGATTTATACAAGTATAAAATAAGAAACTATTATCGTTTTTCTGGTTGCAAAATATATAGTTGCAGTGGTTAATTGTGATGTGGAAATGAGAGTTTTTGAAATTTAATTTCCACTTTCATTCTATTATTTCGAGATTTTAGAAGGTGGGTGTGGTTTAGGGTTAGAGTTTGGAATTCTGTGCAAATTCATTGAAGTTGTTGGTTATGCAGATGGTGGTGTGTGTATACAAATGATATGCGTCTATTCTTTTGCTTATATTTAAATCACATTTGAATCAAGCCTTTCATATGTCACCTGAACTTAAATATGGTCTTTTCCCATTCTTTCCGTTTCAGACTTCTTATCTTTATGATTCTTTTTTAATTAACTGTTTGGTTCGATCGCTTTATGTTATTTGTCTGCTGTCTGCTTTGCTCTCATTCTTGGTTGTCTTTGTAATCCTCTCATTGTCCAGAGGTTGGATGGTTTGTTTGTTTTTTTTAAAATTTTGTTTGTACAATTCAGTCTGTGATTCTGTTATTGGTTGGTTGGTGTTTTCGTTAGGTTTTCTAATAGTGAACTATCTCATCCTCCCGAAGTTCTTTAACATGTGCTGTTCACAACTGCGCTCTCTCAACGAACTAGACATTTTTAAAAAAAAAATTCACAACTTCTATACTTAGGAAAATGAGTAACCTTTTAACAATGCATGAATGCAACTAAGATGTTCAGAAAAATTCATGGATATTAACATTAAAACTACAAGTATCATTAACTCATTAATACTTAAGTTATGTATTTTCTTTATCGGCTACAACTTCAAAATTTGATCTAAAACAATGTCAAAATGCTTTTTGACTGTGTTTTTTTTTAATTTATATGTAACTTTTGGTAATCTTATATTTTTACTTTATTAATGTGAGTTGTTAAGTTTTTCATGGTGTTATTCTTCAACTCACAAGCTTAAAGATACTTAAAAAAAACAGAAATTTTGACGCTATATTTAAATTTTGATTCAGGGTAAATAAAATGGTACAAGAGATCAATCGAAGAGAACAACAGATTCTAGGAGGAGTTTTTGCCAAAAATTTAAGGCAACTGGTTAAGGCTCGAATCGATGAACAAAATTGAGGGACATTAGTGAGATTTTCTGACACTGCCCCGGGACCTGGTACAAAGAAATCAGTGAAAATAGCAAAAACAAGGATGGGTTTGCGTGTTTATGGTAGGGGTGCAAACCGAAACAAATTGGTGGTCCATACTATGTATCCACCTGCAAATCGTAGTAATCCGCCGAAAGAAAAAGTTCCGCTCGATAAAACACTTTCACAACGCTTTTTGGGGTTTTCCAATGGCATCCACAGGTTTGCTAGCTGGAAAAAGGTTGGAGTTTTGTTGCTCTTGCTTGCCTCCGCCGCAACGGCCTTTGGAGTTTTAAATGTCTAGAGAAGGGGTGGGTCTTTAGATAAGATAAGGGCAATGTAAACTTTTTTTGTTCGGTCATAAGGGCAATAATGTAAACAGATAAGCCTTTAACCGTTTTAAGGATAAACTGTTGTTAATACTCTTTTTTGCACCTTTTTGGTCAACTTCTATCTTGCTGATAAATGTATTTTGCTGACCGTTATATTCTTTTAAGGATAAACTGTTATTCATAGTCTTTTTTGCACCTTTTTGGTAGACTTCTATCTCACTGATAAATGATTTTTCCTAGCAATGACCTTATCGTGCTGGGATTTGTTTTCTCTCCTTTTATTTTTTATGCCATTTATGTTGTTGTTGATAGGATCTTTTAGCTGATGCTTCTTTGCTGGTTCTACACTTTTAAAGCCGTTGCTATCTTGATGTTTTAGTTTTCATAGTGAGCTGGCTGCTCTTGTCATCGACTTTTTCCTTTGCTTATATCGTCTCATGCTGAACAAAGCCAATTGAAGTAGCGAGGTTGCTAAAATTGAGTGGATTTGTTATCCAATTGCGCCTATAGTTTGTTTAGTCAGTGGTGGAGAGGGGATGAGACATGACGGTATGGCGGGTTAGTGAGTCGCTGAAGTACTAAATCAGATGTTAATGGCTGCTTAAATGGGGTTTTAGTATACAAATGTTTAGGTTAGGATTTTTTTTTTTTGCCATTTTGTGATCGAGATCTAATTGTAGCTTTCATGTTGCATGTCTCCATCTTTAAAATTTAATAGCAGCATGTGAAAATATATGGATTAAACTATAAATGCATACGTTACAGACTACGGACACAAACCAACACGAACTCAAAAATAGCCGGAGGGTCTACAAGTGTCATTGTATTTGTAAATAGTACTACAAACACATCATAATTCCACACGACCCGCCCCATTAGTGTTCTATTCAAATGCCTATGGATCTCATATCCACATTTACGAGGATTCAACACCTGAATCATTTGATCCTGGAGCATATTGTTCAAAATCACCACGGCTGGTGTATCATTTTCACTTGCTTTACTTGTCTCCCAGGCAGAAATGGTGGCTTCTCCACTTTTCCCCCAAACAGATACGGTATCTTCTCTACCAGTATTTGTTCGTATGCTGGAGTGGTATCTTCTCCTGCCTTGCCTATCTCCCAAGTAGATGCGGCATGTTCTTTAGCTAGAGTTTTACCCCACGATGATGAAGAGCATCAGTTGTGTGGCTCTTGCTTTTTTTTGCCTTTGCTTTGAGCAACGATTTTTGGTGCCGTAATGAATTTTTCTCATAACGCATATAAAAACCTTTGACTTTGGTGCTTTTATTAAACCTAGAAAAACGCATATCTCACTTTACAATTAGATTAGTAGTTGTTGAATAGATTTACCTAATTCTTTTACTATCAATTTGATTTTACATGCTTTGTCGGTTTTTATTCGTGTAAGTATATAAAAACTGCGTCATGAAGCTAATTACAATTGGTCAATCTATAGATGAGCTGGCATCGTTAAGTCATGCGCTTAAACTCAAAACATGCTAGAGTATTTCTATCATTAATAATTTGTATCAAACTCAACATTTCATAAGAGTCCAAATTGAGAGCTTTGTGAAAAATAATGAAACTACATCACAACATTACATTGCTTGTAACACATGCTAATATTTTTTTAACTAGAGCAAAAGTCCATTATCTTGCCTTCCGGACTTTGTCATGGTTGCAATATCTGGTGATTTATCTTATCCTGTTAGCCTGTTGTAAGATCAACCAAAAGTGTTTTGCCCTGTTGTTATTCTTTTGCATTATATGTTTTTTTTATTGTTAGCTCGATTGTGCTTTAGTATTGTTAGTCTTTCTCGGTGTTAAATTGTTCATGCTGTCTCACTTTTGCATCTAATTAGTCAACTTAGGACAAAATTTAAACGTTTTAAATCCTGATCATCTCTATTTCAAGCAATGCATTTTTTTTTTTGCTAACCTAAAAGCTTTTGCTAACCTAAAGGCTTTTTATGCATGTCATTTCTTTAAAGTATTAAAACATACGTCGTTCCAATTATATATGCGTTTATATTTTCTCTTCCTTTTTGTAGGTTCTACAACTTTTGTTTTAATCGTTACAATCTTGCATTACTGCTCACTAGGATTTGTGCCCAGCTACAATCCCGTCTCTATATCGGTTAGTTTTCTGCACCTTTAAGGAACATTACCTTCTTCATTTCTGTTTGCTCTTTTGAGACCTTATGGTTGCTTTGTTGTTTGATCTTTATGTTGGTCTTCTTTATCGCTATGTTTTTTAGCAATCGTTGCATGCTTTATTCATATATTTTACCATTTCAACGGGAAACAATGCTGTTCAAGAAGACAGCCGCATATTAAGTTTCTCTATTCTTTGTTCTAATCTAATCTCATTATGATTGTGTTTTTACTGTTATGTTTAGAATGTGTTTGTGTTTTCAATGACCTCTTGCTTTAATGGGTTATATCTCGCTGCTAATTTCATTTGGTTTAGATGGTTTCTTTCGTTGATGTGTTGCTTTTATTAAAGAGTGAACCGCTACTGTTTCTGTTTTTTTTTCACTTTGTATAGTTTTATGTCTAAACGAATAAGGCGACCTAGAAGGGCCGTTGAAATTCAACGTGCCTATTTGGATGCGGTTGTTGCGGATGGTGATCTCAATAATTCAGAGTTGCAAGATGTTCCCACCGCTTACGACGATCAAGATAATGATGTTTCAACATCTTTGAACAGCCAAGACAGCCCTCCCCAAACATTTGCATCAGCTTTAAAACAAAATATTCCCATCCGTGGTGTTTTTAACCCACATTTCGAACCTGGGACAAGTTCTCATCAGATTTCTGTACCGGTTTTCCTTGCTGATCGTGCCAATGTGCACAGTTTGTTAGCCATTCATGCTCAAACCAATCATTCTGGCTTGAACCCGCTAATAACCGGACAAGCCAACTATCAAAAAAAAAGAAAAAGTATGCAATCTTTCAACATAACTCTATTCTCATTCTTACTAATTTCAAAAGTTAAGTTTCCTCCATCAGTTAACTTAAGGTTGTCGATTTGATGAATGCTTCTGTTAATCTTTGTTTTTATAGGGATTGATCCAGAATATGTTGATTTTGGCTTAAGAAATTGTCAATGTCAATATTGCGGTGCTCTGTTTTGGTCTACAGAACAGTCTGCGAAGAATGCTTCATCTTCTACCTTGCAGTTCACCACCTGTTGCATGAGTCAAAAAGTAAAATTCCCACGCGTTAAACCCACCCCTCCTTATTTGGATGATTTGTTGAATCCCAAAAATTCTCGAAACAACTTGCAATTTAAAACAAATATTAGATCATATAATTCAATGATGGCATTAACATCAATGGGAGCCAAAGTTGATGCATCGATCAACAAGGGTCGGGGTCCTTATGTTTTTAAAATTAATGGTCAAGTGCATCATTTGATGGGTTCTTTATTGCCTCTGGAGGGCGAAAATCCTAAATTTGCACAACTATACATTCATGATACTCAAAATGAAGTCAGTAATCGTATTGGTTGTTTTAGTGGATCAGAAACGGTTGAAAAACTCGACCATCATGTTGTTGATGGCCTCATTAAAATGCTAGACGAGTGTAATGAGGTTGTTAAGCTTTTTAGGCTCGCTAGAGATATGATTGATGAAGGAAGTCATTTACGTTTGCATTTATACGATGCACAGGCTAACCATGATGCACAATATAATTTGCCGGCGTGTGACGAGATAGGTGGCTTGATAGTTGGGGATATCGGCGAATTCCACACTGAAAGAGATATCATTGTGGAGCATAGGACGCATGGCCTACAAAGAATCACAAAGTTACATCCTAAGTACATGGCACTACAATACCCTCTTCTTTTCCCCTACGGTGAAGATGGGTATAAGAAAGGCCTTCCTTGGAATCCAGATTATAAAGGGAAAAAACCAAAAATTGGGGGAGTATCACTGAGAGCGTTTCTAGGTTATCAAATTCAGGATAGACCAGGACAAAATGACACCCTATTGAAAGGTGGTAGACTGTTTCAACAATATTTAGTTGATGCATATGCCACGCTTGAAGAAGATAGGTTAGATTTTATTAGGGCAAATCAAGATTCTTTTAGAACAGAAAATCTTAAAGCAATTCATGAAGCACTCAAAGCAGGAAATACAAGCAGTTCTGGTGTTGGCAAGAGAGTCATTTTGCCAACTTCGTTTACTGGTAGCGTTAGATATATGATAAATAATTATCAGGATGCTATGGCCATATGCCGTCACTTTGGAAATCCTGATTTATTTATCACTTTCACCTGCAATGCTAAATGACCTGAAATTATTGAAGATCTACGTGATAAACCTGGTTGTAGGCCTGATATAGTCTCCCGAATTTTTAAAGCAAAGCTTAACCATATGATTAAATTCATCAAATCAGGGAAACCTTTTGGCGATGTTGAATCAGGTTAGTTAATCGCTCTTCGCCAAAATTTTCCCTTTCTTTGTTTATCTATCTAATCATTACATATCTAAAGTGTTTTGTTTTGATGTCTTTGCATTCTTTATTTAAAAACAGTGATTTACACGGTGGAGTTCCAAAAACAGGGTCTTCCTCATTGTCATATCTTGGTCTGGGTGAACAAACATTATAAATGTCATTCTCCCTACGATGTTGATTCTATCATTTCGGCTGAGATTCCTGATGCAGATGTTGACAAAGTTGGGTACGATGCAGTTTCACAATACATGATCCATGGGCCATGTGGTCTTGCAAATCGATTTTCACCATGCATGAAAGAAAACAAATGTTCAAAAAATTTTCCAAAACCTTTCACAAGTGAAACCACTTTTTCTGATGATGGTTTTGTTGCATATAAGCGTCGGGATAAAGAAAATTTGTTTGTTCTAAAAAATGGAATCAAGCTTGATAACGCATTTGTTGTCCCTTATAATCGTGAGCTATTATTGAATTATCAAGCGCATATCAATGTTGAATCATGCTGCCAATCAACACTCATCAAGTATCTTTTTAAGTACATAACTAAAGGTGTTGATCGGGCTAGAGTTGTTTTTGAAGATGAAAAGTTTGATTAGGTTGTGGCTTATCTAAATTGTAATATTTATGCCCTTACGAAGCTGTTTGGAGATTGTTACAGTTTCACATTCATTTTAGGGAACCATCGGTTGAAAGATTGTCTGTACACCTTCCATCTGACCAAAACGTTGTTTTTAGAGAGACCGATGATCTGAACTATGTTATCAACCACCCTAATCTCGAAAGAACAATGTTAACGCAATGGTTTGAAACCAATGTCCAAGACCCTGATGCACATAAGTTATCTTATGTTGAATTTCTGACAAAGTATGTTTGGAAAAATGATGAGAAACAATGGAGCCGTAGAAAACAAGGCAGATCTTTAGGTAGGGTTGCGTATGTTCACCCTGCTGCTGGTGAATTATACTATTTGAGGTTGCTGCTAAACTACCAGAAAGACATCTTTAGTTTTGACCATTTAAAAACCGTCAAAGAGGTTCTTGAACCCACATTCCAAGCTGCATGCATGTCCCTTGGTTTATTGGGAGATGATAGGGAATGGAATAGCGCTATGTTAGAAGCAGTTATCACTGCATCATCTTTCCAATTGAGACAATTGTTTGTCACATTGGTACTCTTTTGTGATGTTACTGATCCATTAGCTTTGTTTGAAGCACATTGGAAAACCATGTGCGATGACATTTCCAAGAACATGCATAACGTTTTTGGGCTACAAGATCTTTCTAAATATCAGGATGAACTTAGAAATTCGCTTTTGTACGAGTTAGAAAAGTTGTTTACAGCTTCAAATAGTTCTCTATCAAAGCATCACCTACCACAACCAAATAATCTAATGATGGATAGACTTAAAGCTAGGAGTTTGAGAGAAGAGTTAAATTATGATGTTAACTCACTAAAACAAGAGCACTCACTCCTGATTGCCCAATTAAACAAGGAGCAAAAATTAGTTTATGACAACGTCATGGAGACGATTGACAACAATAGATCTGGCCTATTTTTTGTGCATGGTCATGGTGGAACATGCAAGACTTTTTTGTGGAACACCATCATAACTAGAATTAGATCCCAAAATCAAATTGTTTTAGCGGTGGCTTCATCTGGAATTGCCTCCATCTTGCTTCCTGGTGGAAGGACGGCTCACTCTAGATTTAAAATTCCTATCAACATCACTGATTGTTCGGTTAGTGAAATTAAAAAAGGGACTCATCTTGCAAAACTAATCACTGACGCTACTCTTATTGTTTGGGATGAAGCCCCCATGAATCATAAACGGTGTTTTGAAACTCTAGATAGATCCCTTCGTAATGTTCTTAAAGGATCAAAACCAGGCTTTGACAATTTGCCATTTAGAGGTAAACCAATTCTTTTCGGAGGTGATTTCAGGCAAATTCTTCCTGTTGTTCCAAGCGGAAGTGTTGCTGACATCGTTCAAGCTTCATTTACGAGTTCATACCTTTGGTCCTATTTAACTATATTTTTCCTTAAGCAAAACATGAGGCTTTCAAAAACAGGTCTGAACGAAGTGGAAAAAAAAGAACTCGCTGATTTTGCAAAGTGGATACTAGATATTGGAAATGGTACTGTTGCCAGATCTATATCTTCAACTGATGAAGAAAGCTCTTGGATCGAATTTCCAAACCAATTCCTTATCCATTTTGATGAAGATCCCATCAAAGCCATGGTTTCAGCTGTGTATACAAATTTCAAAACAAATTTCCGAGATGTCTCATATCTGAAAGAAAGAGCTATTGTGACGCCACGAAATGATACAGCAACTGAAATCAACGATTTTGTGTTGGGTATAGTACCTGGCGAAAGTCGTACTTATCTCAGTTTTGATTCGGTGTCTTCTGTAACAGAAAATTCTGAAAATTTAGATATGCTTTATCCAATAGAATTTCTAAACCAACTTGATTTACCTGGTTTGCCGCACCACAAGTTATCTTTGAAAGTTGGTGCCCCAGTGATGTTGATCAGAAATTTAAATCAAAGTCAAGGGCTGTGTAATGGAACACGATTGGTTGTAACACAATTGAACGACAGAGTTGTACAAGCAAAAATCATGACGGGAAGCAACATTGGCGAAAGAGTTTATATCCCCAGGATCATTACTGAATCATCTCAGCATAAATATCCTTTTACTGTGCGAAGACGACAATTCCCTCTAAAAATTTGTTATGCAATGACAATTAACAAAAGTCAAGGACAATCCTTGAAAATTGTTGGTTTGTTTCTATCGCAGACTGTTTTTTCTCATGGACAACTCTATGTTGCGCTATCCAGGGTCACCTCAAAAAAGGGTCTCAAAATTGTTATTGCTCACAATAGTGACATGCCTTACGGTTATACAAAAAACATTGTTTATAAAGATGTATTGAAACATTTACATACAGGTATACGTTTATGTTCACATTTTGTCCCTTTGTTATTTTTTTTTGTTTGTAAACATGGCTCCACCATTTCTTTGATAAATCACCCTATTCAATGTTGAATTTAATTTGGTTCTAAATTTTTCATCTTTTGCTAGATTAATGGATGTGATGCCAATTAGTTTTCTGACGCCGTACCAACCAGGAAACAAACTCCAGATCAGGGTTTGTAGGATATGGGTCACGAAGAGCATCGGAAATGATCCTCAACCAACAAGTCTTGATTGTGTATTCGTTGATAAACAAGTAAGATTCTTACACCTTTTAACCTATCGTCAAACACTACTATTTTCGTGTATCAAAATGTCCACACAATTATTACAACTCACTTTTGTGATCAAACTTATCTTAAAGTTCATGAACCAAATCCTCTACACAATTATACATCATTTCTGCATAATTAATATTTGGCGAATTGTTTTGCTAGATTCAATGTTAGGCCTTGACATTCATTTAGAGGCTGCATTTAACCAGTTCATGCAGGTGGACAACAAATCAAAATTCCATTTTTTCCGTATAATAGCATGGCTTAAGATAAATTGCATTATTAACAAAAATATTCATGTTGCACCATACACAGTTCGGCTCTCTTTATATTTCACTAGAGAGATTATATTTTGTTATTTTTGAGGAAGATTTTTTAACTGAACAAACGAAGCTGAGTATCAACTACCAACTATTCTTTTCCTTAATTTATTTTCTTCTTTTTTCCTACCTATACAAATGAAACTAAATATATATTTACAAAGTTGCTTCAATTGCTGCGAATTTCATTCTTAAAGTAATCTTCTCTATTATCTTCCATATGATCTTACATGTTATCTCTATAGGAACCACTATGCTTCGCTTACTTCTTACGTGGTTCCATAACCTTTTGCGTTAAATGTTCTCCTGCTCAATTAGTATACTATCTGATTTTATTTTTCTTCTTCTAAAAGGGGGATGCGGTTCATGCAACCATTAACAGTCGAGACATGCAATATTTTTTTAACCATCTAAGGGTTGGTGAAGCATACGAAATCAACAAATTTCGTGTTGTTCACAACAGGACATCAAACAAGGTTGTCCCTCATGCTGCCATAATTGAATTGAACAGCAAAACCACAATCGTTCCTATTGACAAAACAAGCCAGGAAATCCCGATGCATTGGTTCAATTTGATTGAGCTTGAGCAGCTTTACGAAAGAATCGATAGGGATGTTGAACTTACAGGTAACAAATTTACTCTTAAGCGCCACTCCAAAATATCAACAACAACAACAACAACAACAAAGCCTTTTCCCACTAAGTGGGGTCGGCTATATGAATCCTAGAACGCCATTGCGCTCGGTTTTGTGTCATGTCCTCCGTTAGATCCAAGTAATCAAGTCTTTTCTTAGGGTCTCTTCCAAAGTTTTCCTAGGTCTTCCTCTACCCCTTCGGCCCTGAACTTCTGTCCCGTAGTCACATTTTCGAACCGGAGCGTCAGTAGGCCTTCTTTGCACATGTCCAAACCACCAGAACCGATTTTCTTTCATATTTCCTTCAATTTTGGCTACTCCTACTTTACCTTGGATATCTTCATTCCCAATCTTATCCTTTCTCGTGTGCCCATACATCCCACGAAGCATCCTCATCTCCGCTACACCCATTTTGTGTACGTGTTGATGCTTCACCGCCCAAGATTCTGTGCCATACAACATCGTTGGCCTTATTGCCGTCCTATAAAATTTTCCCTTGAGCTTCAGTGGCCTACGACGATCACACAACACACCGGATACACTCTTACACTTCATCCATCCAGCTTGTATTCTATGGTTGAGATCTCCATCTAATTCTCCGTTCTCTTGCAAGATAGATCCTAGGTAGCGAAAACGGTCACTTTTTGTGATCTTCGCTAGATTGCTCCGGTCATTAGTGTGGATAAGTATATAAATGGATAGAGATAGGAAAGCAAACACAAGATGTACGTGGTTCACCCAGATTGGCTACGTCCACGGAATAAAGGAGTTCTCATTAATTGTGAAGGGTTTACACAAGTACATAGGTTCAAGCTCTCCTTTAGGGAGTACAAGTGAATGATTTAGTACAAATGACATTAGGAAATATTGTGGGAGAATGATCTCGTAACCACGAAACTTCTAAGTACTGGAGTGTGGTATCGTCTTGACTTTCCTTATCTGTCTCATAGGTAGATGTGGAATCTTCTCTGGAAGTACTCTTCCTCCATCCAGGGGTGGTATCTGTAACTGGTGGAGATGCACAAGGTAATGTATCAATGTCACTTGAAGCTTACTTGTAGTTTCAGGCTTGGTCAAGCGCGATACAAACCATGTAGTAGGAGTCCCCCAAGTCGCCGAGCTAGGGGATCTGCTGAAAGAGGTAACAGACAAGGTAAGCAATCAGAGCTCCGGCTGATTGTTCACATTCTCCCTATCTTGCAAGCAGCATGAAGGATAAAGAGAAGAAAAATGAGAAGAGATGATATGGGATACTTTTGCTTTTGAAGAAGTAACTTTCCACAGGCTTATTCTTGAACTGGGCTGGAGGGTTTTCTGGTTTCCTCCAAAGTATAAGGCCGACTGAAGAATTTGAGGGTCAAAACAAGTCCATCAAATCTAGAGTACGTTCGACCCTGCTGATATGGGATACTTTTGCTTTTGACAGAGTAGTGGATGTATCGGCACGTGTGCTGTTACGCTTGTCTCCACATGCTTCCTTGTATCCTTCTCACTTGCCCTATCTGTTCCTCAGGAAGATGCGGTATCTTCCCGGAAGCATAAGATGTTGAAGATGAGTACTCGAGAGCAATGCCAGGGTAAGGGGTTCTAGGCAGTCAGTTCCTGGCTGGAAGCTTGATTCCAAGTGCTGACTGATTGCTCTCTTTTTCCTTGTCTTGCAGGTAAGAACAAGGCCAAAGGAAAAGACAGGGAAAAAGCATGATATGGGATACTCTTGCTTTTAACCCTGATGATATGAGATATTCTTGCTCTAGTATAGCTTGTTTACAGAGGTATTATCGGGGGGAAAGAAAGCTGAATATTTCGAAAGGCTTCGTTGGGAGTGCCCTCTCAGATAAGAGGAAGGGTTGAGCATTTTTACAGGTCTGCCTGTCCGTTGGGGATGGAGGTCGATATATATAGGAGTCTCCCTAACATCAAGTAATAATGCTATTCCTTTACCCTGCTTGGTCATAGCACGGTAGTGAGAGCTGCCAGCTTCACAAGTTTTAACTCTGTCAGAGCACTTTGAAAAAGTGGTCTGTGGTATCTGGAAAGCTGATGTTGCGTGTGAAGATTACAGACAAGCTTTATCCAAGGAGATCCGGCTCTTGAAGTTGGGAAAGTGGTGCCTCTTCGGTTTTCGAACAAGCAATCCTGTCGGGGATCTGGCTCTCGAGATTCGGAGAACGATGCCTCTTCGATTTTTGAGAAAGCAATCATGTTGGGGGTCTGGCTCTCGAGATTCGGATAGCGGTGTCTTCGATTTTTGAGAAAGTAATCATGTTGGGAGTCTGGCTCTCGAGATTCGGAGGGCGGTGCCTCTTCGATTTTGGAGCAAGCAATCTTGTTGGGAGTGTTTTCTCGAATATGAGTAAAGGTTGGGCATGTTTGCTAGTCTACCTTGCCACGAAGCACAGAGGTTGACACACAGGGACTTTCCAATTATCCAGCAGTGGTACTGTTCCTTTACCCTCTCTTCGATTTTTGAGAAAGTAATCATGTTAGGAGTCTGGCTCTCGAGATTCGGAGGGCGGTGCCTCTTCGATTTTGGAGCAAGCAATCTTGTTGGGGGTGTTTTCTCGAATGTGAGTAAAGGTTGGGCATGTTTGCTAGTCTACCTTGCCACGAAGCACAGAGGTTGACACAGAGGGACTTTCAAATTATCCAGCAGTGGTACTGTTCCTTTACCCTCTCTTCGATTTTTTAGAAAGTAATCATGTTGGGAGTCTGGCTCTTGAGATTCGGAGGGCGATGCCTCTTCGATTTTGGGGCAAGCAATCTTGTTGGGAGTGTTTTCTCGAATGTGAGTAAAGGTTGGGCATGTTTGCTAGTCTACCTTGCCATGAAGCACAAAGGTTGACACACCGGGACTTTCCAATTATCCAGCAGTGGTACTGTTCCTTTACCCTTGTGGGTAATAATATGGTAGCTAGGCCTTCAAAATTTATGTGTCTAAACTTTGTTAGTGTTGTTTCTTTGCTATTCTTTTACCCTTCTTGGTCAGAGCGATGTAGTGAGAGTTGCAAGCTTCACGTGTCTCGACTTTGTCAGAGAACTTTGGCAAAGTTATATATGGTACCCATGAGCTACTGTTGCGTGTGGGAAGTGGGTGATTGAACAGTACGATTCATGTGCTTTCTACTTCGCCAGAAATCTTCGACAGAATGCTCATAATTTCCGCAAAGCTGAGTGTGCGTGTGACAGGTGCTGACAAGGCTGGAAAAGTAGTCTCAACTTTGTCAGAGAACTTTGGCAAAGTTATATGTGGTACCCATGAGCTACTGTTGCGTGTGGGAAATGGGTGATTGAACAGTACGATTCATGTGCTTTCTACTTCGCCAGAAATCTTCGACAGAATGCCCATAATTTCCGCAAAGCTGAGTGTGCATGTGACAGGTGCTGACAAGGCTGGAAAAGTAGGTGCCTCTTCGATTTCTGAGATCGGCCCTCGTGGTCTCTGAGCAGCCCAGCTTTTGAGAAAGCAAACCTTTTCGATTTCTGAGATCGGCCCTCGTGGTCTCTGAGCAGCCCAGCTTTTGAGAAAGCAAACCTCTTCGATTTCTGAGATCGGCCTTCATGGTCTTTGAGTAGCCCAGCTTTTGAGAAAGCAAATGCCTCTTCGATTTCTGAGATCGACCCTCGTGGTCTCTGAGCAGCCCAGCTTTTGAGAAAGCAAACGCCTCTTCGATTTCTGAAGCTTCGTCGAGTGCAGATTTTTACAGAGGCTGACATTAAGTTCCAAAGCACACTTGAATATCCACCAGTAGAAGCTCCATTCTTGCACTTCTAAGATCTTGATTTGTCCGACCTCTTCTCTCTTCTACACATTTGAAAATGTCTGGCCCTTCCGACCGTCGTTTTGACTTGAACCTTGTTGAAGAGGCAGCCCCGCCTTCTCCAGACAACATATGGCGCCCATCCTTCGTCTCCCCTACTGGTCCTCTTACCGTTGGGGATTCCGTGATGAAGAATGATATGACCGCTGCGGTAGTGGCCAGGAACCTTCTCACTCCCAAAAATAACAGACTACTTTCCAAACGGTCTAATGAGTTGGCTGTTAAGGATTCTCTGGCTCTTAGTGTTCAGTGTGCAGGTTCTGTGTCTAATATGGCCCAACGCCTATTTGCTCGAACCCGCCAAGTTGAATCATTGGTGGCTGAAGTGATGAGTCTCAAACAGGAGATTAGAGGGCTCAAGCATAAGAATAAACAGTTGCACCGGCTCGCACATGACTATGCTACAAACATGAAGAGGAAGCTTGACCAGATGAAGGAATCTGATGGTCAGGTTTTACTTGATCATCAGAGATTTGTGGGTTTGTTCCAAAGGCATTTATTGCCTTCGTCTTCTGGGGCTGTACCGCGTAATGAAGCTCCAAATGATCAACCTCTGATGCCTCCTCCTTCTAGGGTTCTGTCCAGTACTGAGGCTCCGAATGATCCCCCTCCGGTGCCTTCTCTTTCTGGGGCTCTACCGACTGCCGAGACTTCTCCTAAGCAACCTTTGTGAAGGCTCCCTCTTGTTTGTTTATTTTGACTCAAGTATATGTACATATTTGTAATTTATCGGGGATATCAATAAATAAGCTTTCCTTCATTTCAACGTATTGTGTTAAATCACCAAAGCCTTATTCGCTAAGTTCTTTGAATTTTCTTTTGTTGAAGCTTATATGTTGGAGCTTTGTGAGTGGAGCATGTAGGTTGAGGTAGTGTTCCCTTAATTTCCCGAGCGAGGACAACTTCTCGGTTGGAGACTTGGAAAATCCAAGTCACTGAGTGGGATCGGCTATATGAATCTTAGAACGCCATTGTGTTCTGTCCTGTGTCATGTCCTCCGTTAGATCCAAGTACTCTAAGTCTTTTCTTAGGGTATCTCTCAAAGTTTTCCTGGGTCTTCCTCTACCCCTTCGGCCCTGAACCTCTGTCCCATAATCGAATCTTCGAATCGGAGCGTCAGTAGGCCTTCTTTGCACATGTCCAAACCACCGTAACCGATTTTCTCTCATCTTTCCTTCAATTTCGGCTACTCCTACTTTACCCCGGATATCCTCATTCCTAATCTTATCCTTTCTCGTGTGCCCACACATCCAACGAAGCATCCTCATCTCCGCTACACCCATTTTGTGTACGTGTTGATGCTTCACCGCCCAACATTCTGTGCCATACAGCATCGCCGGCCTTATTGTCGTCCTATAAAATTTTTCCTTGAGCTTCAGTGGCATACGGCGGTCACACAACACGCCGGATGCACTCTTCCACTTCATCCATCCAGCTTGTATTCTATGGTTGAGATCTCCATCTAATTCTCCGTTCTTTTGCAAGATAGATCCTAGGTAACGAAAACGGTCGCTCTTTGGTATTTCTTGATCTCCGATCCTCACCCCTAACTCGTTTTGGCCTCCATTTGCACTGAACTTTCACTCCATATATTCTATCTTTGATCGGCTTAGGCGAAGACCTTTAGATTCCAACACTTATCTCCAAAGGTTAAGCTTTGCATTTACCCCTTCTTGAGTTTCATCTATCAACACTATATCGTCTGCGAAAAGCATACACCAAGGAATATCATCTTGAATATGTCCTGTTAACTCATCCATTGCCAACGCAAAAAGGTAAGGACTTAAGGATGAGCCTTGATGTAATCCTACAGTTATGGGAAAGCTTTCGGTTTGTCCTTCATGAGTTCTTACGGCAGTCTTTGCTCCTTCATACATATCCTGTATAGCTTGGATATATGCTACTCGTACTCCTTTCTTCTCTAAAATCCTCCAAAGAATGTCTCTTGGGACCCTATCATACGCTTTTTCCAAATCTATAAAGACCATGTGTAAATCCTTTTTCCCATCTCTATATCTTTCCATCAATCTTCGTAAGAGATAGATTGCCTCCATGGTTGAGCGCCCTGGCATGAACCCGAATTGGTTGTCCGAAACCCGTGTCTCTTGCCTCAATCTATGCTCAATGACTCTCTCCCAGAGCTTCATTGTATGACTCATTAGCTTAATACCCCTATAGTTCATGCAATTTTGTACATCACCCTTATTCTTGTAGATAGGCACCAAAGTGCTCGTTCGCCACTCATTTGGCATCTTCTTCGTTTTCAAAATCCTATTGAAAAGGTCAGTGAGCCATGTTATACCTGTCTCTCCCAAAACTTTCCACACTTCGATTGGTATATCGTCTGGGCCTACTGTTTTTCTATGCTTCATCTTCTTCAAAGCTACAACCACTTCTTCCTTCCGGATTCTACGATAAAAAGAGTAGTTTCTACACTCTTCTGAGTTACTCAACTCCCCTAAAGAAGCACTCATTTCATGTCCTTCATTGAAAAGATTATGAAAATAACCTTTCCATCTGTCTTTAACCGCGTTCTCTGTAGCAAGAACCTTTCCATCCTCATCCTTGATGCACCTCACTTGGTTTAGGTCTCTTGTCTTCTTTTCCCTTGCTCTAGCTAGTTTATAGATATCCAACTCTCCTTCTTTGGTATCTAGTCGTTTATACATATCGTCATAAGCCGCTAACTTAGCTTCTCTCACAGCTTTCTTCGCCTCTTGCTTCGCTTTTCTATACCTTTCACCATTTTCATCGGTCCTATCCTTGTATAAGGCTTTACAACATTCCTTCTTAGCCTTCACCTTTGTTTGTACCTCCTCATTCCACCACCAAGATTCCTTTTGGTGTGGGGCAAAGCCCTTGGACTCTCCTAATACCTCTTTTGCTACTTTTCGGATACAACTAGCCATGGAATCCCACATTTGGTTAGCTTCCCCCTCTCTATCCCACACACACTGAGTGATTATTTTCTCTTTGAAAATGGCTTGTTTTTCTTCTTTTAGATTCCACCATCTAGTCCTTGGGCACTTCCAAGTCTTGTTCTTTTTTCTCACTCTTTTGAAAAGGGGAGAAATGGCCCATGCAGGTCTCGAACCTGCGACCTTCGCGTTATTAGCACGACGCTCTAACCAGCTGAGCTAATAGGCCTTTTTTTTTTTTTTAAGAATCATTTAAATTTTTTTGTTGGCTTTGGTGCACACTCATTCTCGCTAATGAACATCGTCTATAGATATATTTGGTTGCTTGAAGGCTGTGCAGCCGATTGAAGAGGTAACCATCCAACGCACAAGAATTGCAAAGAAGAGAAATCTTAACCTCCAAAATATCAGGTAATTTCTATATGCGTTAAACTTTGATTACAATTTTCACATATGACACCGTAGGCGTAACGTATAACTGACTGACACCTTCTTAATTATTTACAGGGGTGAAACAGTGAGAATCACCTTATGGGGAGAGACTGCGACAAATTTTGAGGACAGTGGAATACAATCGTTATTGCCACCCGTGTTTGTTGCTTTGACAGGCCTCAAAGCTAAACAATACCAAGGTCATACCTCGACATGCTTTATTAAACTGCTTAAAGTTTAAATTTGTTCATTATTCTCTTTTTATTTATAGGAAAGCCTGTTCTTGGAAGCACAGGATCAACCATTTATATTTTCAATCCGGACATTCCACAACTCTCTGAATACAAGCGCAGGTAAATAAACAACCCTTCTTTAAGAACTTTTACATTTATATTTCTTAGTTTAATCTTTCTCACCCAAAACATGCAAAAAATAGGTTTGAGCATCTAAAATCACCTATTCGGATCTTGCCCAGCTTAACTGACATGTATACGGGGCATGTTATTGGTGCTGATTCTGAACCAAAAACGATAGACGAGTTGCTTTTACTTGATCCTACGTTGCACAAGGTTAGTCTCTCATTACCAACCTGTTAAAAAAAATTCAAACTGTTACAAAAAAAAAGGCACCAATAATTATAATGCCCCGGAATGAAATCAATTATTTAATATCAAGATCAATGAAGATATGATATCCCTAAGATATCTCAAAAGGAAAGTCAAATATAAGATGTAAAATTCATTAAGCTATTAGATGCCTTTTCTTTATGGTTATTATGCTTAATATTTATGTAAGCATAGGCTTTAGAATAATAACTAACATGAATGGGAAGTACAATCAAACTGAACAAGCAGTCGACCAATATGCTGTTGCCAACCTGCAATACCCAGGATATTAAAAGTATGACAGAGCGCCTATTCGTTTTTACTCCATGTTTCCAAGGCGATGCTTAAATGATTAATGAAGATATGATACCCCTAAGACATCTCAAAAGAAAAGTCAAATGCAACATGTAAAGTTCATTAAGCTATTAGATACCTTTTCTTTATGGTTATCACGCTTAATATTAATGTAAACATAGGCTTTAGAATAATAACTAACATGAATAGGAGAAACAATCAAAGTGAACAAGCAGTCCACAAATATGTTGTTGATAACTTCCAATAACCAAGATATTAAAAGTATGACAGAGTGTGTATTCGTTTATACACCATGTTTCCAAGGTGATGATTAAATGTCGATGATCATTTTAAAACCTATGTTTCAATAACAGAATGCAAGTTTCACATGCAAAGCGACTGTTGTTGACTTCGATTTGGCCAGAGGTTGGTGGTACAACTCTTGCCCATCCTGTCATAAAGTTGTAAAGAAGATGTGTGGATCATTTCAGTGCAACGAACATGGTTTGATAAACAAATTACCCGAGCCATGGTAATAATCTTTTGCATCTATTTTACGTCTAACGGTTATATTAAGTTGTTGAGTCCTTTTTGAAATTCTTATGATTATCAAATTCACACATAATAATGCTTTTATATCTACGATATTTTATGCGACAAGAAGGTAGAACATGTGACGAGCACACAGCTTTCTTCAGCCAGCATATATTTTTGCATTCACTCTCATGCATATGTTGGTCTTTGATTCATGATCTAAAATGCGTGCATACAAATAAATTTACAGTGGTCTCCATCTCCATTATACTTTGACTACTGTTTGACCCTTGGGAGTGTATTAGTGACATTATCGTAAATATTCCTGCTATAATGTGTTTAGGATAGTCTACACCTATAGTCTTTTTCCCACCTTTAAAGAAGAAACTTAAGAGTTTCCAAAACAACCATAATGATGATACGTGAATGCTGCTTTGATGTAATAAGTCAATAAAATTTACATCGCTTAGGAGGAATGGCTGTTTTCTTAGCTATTGTCATATGACCGCTTTTAAATATTGTAGCACACTTTCTTTAGTTTAAAGTTAACTGGTATGTTGAATTCAATAAGTTCAGTGACGAAATGGATATTGTAGGACCTCTCCATTTTGGTTACCAACTTTCGCTTAGAATGTATGATTGTCTAACACAAAATATCCTCCTCTTGCACAGGTTCAAGATCAATCTGATTGTCGAAGATAACACGAACCAACACAACTTCCTCATGATAGGAAGGCAAGCCGAAAAGAGGCTTGGCATTTCTTGCTACACTTTGGTGATAGAGAACGGACACGAGGACCCTTTCGTGGTGCCGCCAATTCTTAACAATTTGGTCGGCAAGTCAAAAACCTTTCAACTATCTTTTGGAAAGAAAAACAGCGACTTTGCAAAAACAGACTTCATCGTTAATGGACTGGTTGAAGACCAACCGCTCTCCAACCCAACGATTGCCTCAGTCATACCACAAACACCCGCTACCAGTGTAGGCAAACAAATTACCAGTCAAGCAACCCCCGCCCCATTGACACTTTCCCAACAACCAGATCAACAACCCAAATCAGTTGCACCCGCCATAACTTCAAAGAGAGTATTGTTCCCTGATCAAACGAACAAACCTGACAGGTAAAGTTTTCCTGACGATAAATGTTGTCATGTGTCAATCTTAATAACTATACTTGCTTATCTTCAGTGTAAATTTAGTCAATCATGAAAAACTGTTTACAAAACTTTTTGCACCACTCTTTCGCACTCTTCTCCATGGCTATCATGTTTCTCTTTAACCTTATAAAATTTACCTTCGTTAACAGCAAAAAACCTTGCCCCCAGCAAACAGACACAACCAATTCTACAAGAATTGCTAGAGAATTCCACAATCTGGTTGTCCCCAAAATTGAACCCGCCGACAAAGTGCCGATAGCCGCACTCAAGATAAAAACTCAGGCCAAAAAAACCAAAGATAGGTAAATTATAATTTGTTTTTCACACCCACATCTACACAATATCAATGATGGCAGTGTCTGTTAAATGATTATTTATGTTTTTTTGCTATAGTGTGGAAGATGTCCGATCTCAGAAAAAGTGAACACCCACAATCTTCGTCATCGAGTGCTACAGGATGTGCTACATGTTTTTTGCGTTGAAAATTTGTGCTTAAAAACTTAGGTGCTGGAACAAGAACGAAACACTTTTTAATGTTTTTTGTTAGTGCTAAAACAAGTGGCTAGCTTGCAAGACATATATTTAACCATCTTAACTGCGGAACTGTCAACTACATATTGCTTTTGTTTCTTCAGTTTCTTATGGGAACAATCCTTTTGCATTTTTTTTTTCTTTTAACATTTGTGCTTCGGAAATGTTTTTTCTTAATGCTAAAACAATTGGCTAGCTTGCAACACATATATTTAACCATCTTAACTGCAAAAGCAAACAAAGTGTTAACTGCATGTTGTTGTTTTTGTTTCTTCAGTTTCTTATGGGAACAACCTTTTTGCATATTTTTTGCTTTGAACATTTGTGCTTCGGAAGTTAGCTACTTAAACAAGTACTTGAACATTCAGTTTCATCCTACTAATTGTGTAACAGGAGGGATTAAAAAAATGGCAGAAATTGTACATACAGAAGAACACAAACTTTATTCTTTTCTAGAGTCCCTGTTGGATCAGTGGTTCCCATCAACATATAACTCTGAGCACTAGAAATTTTCCCTTTTTTAAAACTAATATTTTCCTCTTTCTTCAAGAATGACAAACGATGTTGCAAATATTATTCTTCTACACGAATATGAGAAGACATCAACTTAAACGTGTTGTAATCATCATCCATCCCGCCGTAGCTTAAGGCAATTGGAAATACAGAACATGAAGGAACGAAACCCATCAAGGAACTAGAAATAGTGAAAAGAAATGTAGACATGTATAAAAACAACAATATGGCAGCCATTTAAATAGATAGAAATATAACCTTACTTTTGGCTGCTGCACGCCTGTTGCAAAAAACACCACTGAGTATTTTCCAGATCTTTCATCAATAACTCCATAAAATAATCTTTTGGCACCACTCCATGGTATAGAAAGACAATTAAATTCCTATTGGACATAAAATGCAGTAAGACTCAAAATTGTTGTTAAAATAACACTGTTAAGAATATGAGCTTTACTTACTGACTTTGTGTCTTATTCATGCAGTTACGCTTGAAATATGTCTTCTTCATGCAGCTACACCTGAAACAGTTGGTTCCCGCAACAACGTGCGGGCTTATTTCCTAGTCAAATTCTAAATCCAAGCTATCAGACAAAACGTAATTCTTACCAGATTAACAAAACTAAAAGCCTAAACCAAAACAGGAAAATAAATTAGACGACAATAAAAGAGTAAAACATGTATGAGCAAGGTAGGGGTTTACAAACTCTGTTTGTTCCTTCAAACACGCATAAAAGGGACTCAAGGTTTGCCAATTACCCCACAATTGCATAAAATTATAACCATATTCTATTCTAATTCTGAAAAGTAGGTGTCAGTCAAATTATTAAGCCAGCAAAATTGAAGGAAAAAATGTTAAAAGAAAGAGAAACATAAATTGCTCATCATGGATTTTGGAAAAAAAAATGTTAGAAATATAGAATACAGAGGTCACCTATTCTTTTGCACACATATCTTTGCAACTCAAACACATAGTTTTGATAATGTTTGCTTGTCTATGACGTAAAGACATTTTACCAAAAATTATTAGTTTTTTCCAAGCTTTCAAGTAAAATTATATTCTCTCACTGATATGAAATTAAATTGAAAGTAGAGCTCGAATAAAGTTTGAGGAGTTTAACAATATTTTATCATCCATTTAAAGGCTTTTAACATTATGAAATTACCTTCAAACTTCAATCGAGTTGCATAATTAATCCATAGTGATCAATATGGATTCCGCAGGGATCTAAGGGAGAAATAATTCAGGCTATTTCTATCAGACATATCAAAGAAAAAATTATGTCACTTCTTACTGGGCTGACTGTTACTGTTGCCGACCAAGTTGAGACAGAAGTGATTGCTGCAAAGTTAAGAGCATCGGTAAGATAGAAAAGAAAAAACAAAGGCAATAAGAAGCAAAAGTTAAATTATGAAAGAGACAGAAAATGAATGATGAGCATTGAGTTTGCCTGGAATTGCTTTCTAAATACAAAGTATTTAGAATTTGTGAATCTTAATTAGGTTTCATGTCTTAGTCATACATACTTTGTACTTTTTGCAGGACCCTGATAGTTGCTAATGCTGGGGATTGTCGAGCTGTGCTTGGTAAGGCAGTAGAGAGGTCAAAAGACCACAAATCAAATTGTAAATATGAATGACTAAGAATTGAGAATCTTAGCGGTGTCATATATGACGGCTATATCAATGCTCAATTAGTCAAACACAAACATCAAAACTCAAAACCTTAGGCATCCTAAATAAATATACCAGCATAGTCTCGGGAGAAGCCAACTGACGAAGAAATTCTGGGTTTTGCATCATCTCCCTTACTAAGAATTGGAATCAAGTATGTTGCGTAACTGGAGGTTGGAACCTAGAATCTGCAGTCAAATAATGTTAAGAAAGAATAAATTTCATCCTTAGTTTACTAATGGAGAAATTAGAAACAATTTCAAAGGCTCAAAGCTTGAAAATAAAATAAAAGCCAAATTCAAAAGAAATCAAAACAATTAAGGGCTTGTTTGGTATTCTACTTGAGTTCAACTTTTTTAACTGAAAAACACTTTATGAGTTTTAGGAGTTGAATTCTTGTTTGGTATGACCTTTTTTTTTTAAATTGGATTCAAAACTAACTTAAAAACATATCAATTTCTTAAAAACACATGGGGTGTATTCAATTGGGATTTTGAGGGATTTTAATTCTTTTAATGAATCTAGGGGTATTCAATCAAGATTTTAAGTGATTATATGAAATTCAAGGTGTAGTCAATTATAATTTTAAGATATTTTATTAAAATCATTGGAAATTCGGCTGTATTCAATTAGGATTTTAAAGAAGTTTATAACATTCCAGGTGTATTAAATTAAAAATTAATTTTAAAGAATTTGAGAAAGTTGAGGAATTAAAGGGAATTTGAGAGATTTCGTAGTGTATTTTAAGCATCCACAAATCTCCCATCTTCTCATGAGATTTCAAGGGAATTGAATCTAAATTTTATATGAAATCTCTACAAATCAATTAAACTCTATAAAAATCCATGAATTTATAAATTTATTAAAGTCTCTCAAATTCTCAATTGAATACACCAAGTGAATTTTTAGAGTTTTTTCTGCTTTCTTCTCAACATCTTTTTTTCCCCCTCTCTCCTAATTCTTTCTTTTTTTCTCTCCTAACCCTCTCTTTCCTCTCTCCTCACGTCACACATGTCTTCTTTCTCTCCTCAGCCTTTGTCTCATCACCCTCTCTTTCTTCTCACTCCTCATCTTCTCACCGTAATTTTTTGCTCTCTCCCTCACCTCCTCGCCAACTATTTCCTCTCTCCTCTTTCCCAATTGTCTCTCTTCTTCAATTTTTGCTCAAAGTAGTTTGAATTCAAACTAAAAAATTTATTTTTAAAAACTCAACCAAACAAATTTTTGAAATTTTGAGATTTAAAAGAAAATTGTTTTTAAGTGATGTTATTTGAAAATTATTTTTAGGAACAATCAAAGTTTTTGGTAGCCTAAAAGGGGAACGGTGAGCAACACGTGTATAAGAGGATGGAACCAAAAAGCACACGAATGAGGGCAAATGCGTCTTTTTGCTGTGCCAAGTTGGAAAAAATGGCTAGTAACAAGGGAATCCAAGGACATTTTCGGCGGTTCACTACTGGTGAATAGTGCTTTTTGCTTAAGTTTTAGTATATATATAATATAAGGGGATTTTTTTTCTTTCTACAACCTTATTTATGAAATATTTCTCACTAACATATTAACAATTAATAATCATACACACTAATTAAATAGGGGAGGCTAGTACACATAACTCAGGATCTTCCAAACTCATACTTATTTTGAAGAAGAAATTAGCTATAGTTTGTGGTGTTGGGCCACTTCTTACATGCAAGGTTGGGATCTCCACCACCTAATGTTCTGATACATACCCTAAATAAAAACGTTTTCAAAATGATGAAAAAGAGATTTTATTTTATACAAGCGATACTTTACTTTCAACTAAATCTAAACTACAACAAAAGAAAAATTCAAACTCGAGTGTATAGAGGAAGCACATCCGCTATGGCAAATGTGATCACACTGACGACTGTGATAAAACATACTTAAACTTTAGAACGTTGTATATAGATGTTGAGTTATTTCCAACTAGCAGCGGCTTCTACTTGATGTTGGTACATCCTTCACTATGGCTAGAATGATAAACATTGTTGAGTTGATTATTTCATGCAATGAATTATCGTCCATCATCATATGGAGTAAACTGGATATGCATGCTGTCATACCCAATAGTTGTACCAGTACTAGGACCACAATCAGCTCTAACATCCATATGATAAGCATCTGAGTTACCTGGCCCAAGTAAGCACTCAATCTCTTTTGAACAAGTTTCAGCTTTTCCCCATGGATGCTTTTCTGTAATTCTCATCCCTTCCAGCTCCATGGCAACTTCTTTCATTGTTGGCCTGTCCTTCCCTTTTACCCTTACACATCTTTTTGCTAGATTGGCCACTGTTTTTAGTGTCTCGATGTTTCTCTCGTTGAGCATGTCATCATCGAGAATTTCATTCAGGCGATCCTCCTCCATTAAACAAACAAAGAACCTTGCTAGGCTTCTATCTGCCCCAGGCCTGTCAGAATCAAGTGCCAGTTTACTTGTTAGTAGCTCCATAAGGACAACTCCAAAGCTATAGACGTCACTCTTATCTGTTAGTTGACTCGTGAGGAAGTATTCAGGGTCTAAGTATCCGACTATTCCTTGCACTAAAGTTGCAAGTTGGGCTTGATCAAGAGGAATCAATCGTGAAGCTCCAAAGTCTGACACTTTTGCCGTGTAATTTTCATCTAACAGTATATTTGTCAGTTTCACATCTCGATGTATGATTTGCATCATAGCTGAGGAGTGTAAGTATGCTAGTGCTCCAGCAATTTCAGCTGCTATCTTGAGTCGTAATTCCAATGAAAATGATGATCCTTTCCTCTTTTTGCCATGTATGTGCTCAAAGAGAGTGCCGTGAGCGACAAACTCGTAAACTAGTAGAGGAACTTCTAACTCCAAACAACAACCCAATAACCTCACCACATTTCTATGGTTGATTTGAGAAAGAACAAGCAACTCGTTGACAAACTGCTCCTTCTGCGTTAGGACACAAATTTTAGACTTTTTTATGGCAACCACTTTATTGTTATTTGCTGCTAATATTCCTTTGTAAACTATTCCATAGCCTCCTTCACCAAGGATTCCACTTTCATGGTAATTGTTTGTTGCCTTCTCAAGTTCTTCTGCCGTGAAAATTTTTGTTGTCTCCATAGAGCCTCCTTGACTAGCGATTTTTTGTTGTAACAATAAGCCACCATTTTCTTTAAAGTATTTTTCTTTGAGTTTGAGGAACTTTCTTCTCTGCATTCCCCAATATATCCAAGATCCACTTAGTAAAAGCAAGAAGCCTCCACTGGCACCTGCAAAGATGATTACATGAATTACAAGAAATTATACATAGCAAATCATCAATGTATTAATCTTGTTTTTGTCGTCTGGTGAGTACTTTTCTTGTTTTAGAGCAAAGTGATAATTTGTAACAAAAAATGACATATGCTACACAATGAGAATATTTAATCATTATGTACATGCATGGATCTTTCTAAGCCACATATATGTAAGTATTAATCATTCTTTGGGCAAGACAAACTCTTCATATATATGTTATTGACAATGTGCCGATATCAGTTTTAATATCATGTCAATAACAAAGTGTACGTACCATTTTCGATTGTTACATTCTTGATAATATTGATTTGAAAACCTGTCTTCCAAAGAGCATTTCTGATATATGTTTGAAAGTTTTGGTTCTGAAAGTGGGTAAAATTTGAGTGCAATTGTTCAAAGGAAAATTAGCAAGTTTAGAATTTTAGACTAGGACTGTATGATGTGACATATGTAAATTATTTCTATACTAAAATCTGGATTAGGATTCTCTCCCATCCTATTCTCATCATCTTCCCTCTCCTCCTCTTACACATTGTTTTTTGTCTTATTATACTAAGATGTTGGCGTGACTTAACCGTGACCATTCAAATAGGAGGGGAGGGAAGGGGAGAGAGATTAGTTAATATAAGATGTTGACGTGGCTTAACCGTGACAGTTCAAATAGGAGGGGAGGAAAGGGGAAAGAGATGGGGGGGGGGAGAGAGAGAGAGAGAATCCTCCTCCCTAAAACCCAAACTCTTGGTTACTGTTCACTAACAGTGGAGTGGCAAAAAGGAGATGGATTTTCTACTCTTCCACTTCCCATACACTTCCATCCTCTCCTATTTATGTGGTTACGGTTAAACCAAGTCAATATTTTATATTATTATTGTTTTTTATTTTATTATCTTTATTAAAAAATTAATATAAAATATTGATATGACTTAACCCTAACCACACAAACAGGGGAAAATACCCTCCAAATTTTTTCTGTCAGCGTTTTATGACGGTTATGCCCTTTTATTCCACCTGTCCGTCATCGGTGCACGGTTTGGCTTTAGTCGTTCTGGACCTTTCTTTTAGCTTTTCACTTTCCTCTCGCGCATACATGGAGTTCCTTCCTTCCGTCTCCGATTTGTTTTCTCTACCCGTACCGCTTCATCTTTTTGGTTGTTCAAATTAATCAGCCTCTTGTTTTGTTGTTCGCGAATTGGTTATCAAAGTTGATTTCTTGAAAATCAATAAGGGGTTAGAAGCTTCTACCCATTTTTAATCCGAATAGAATTTGTTCTGGGCTGATCTAATCCAACCTTTTCAGGTCAGAAAGCTTGCTTAAATTTCGATTTTTATTGAACTCAAGAATGCTTCTTCAGTTTTTCAGGTTGATTTGAAGGAACTTTTTTACCCAAAAAAGCTAGGGTTTCCTGGTGAGTTTTTCGTGCCTTTTTGAATTCGATTGGAATCCGTTTTTAACCCACATAACCTAACGTTTTCTGGTGAGTTTTGCGGCTTTTTTAGTGTTCCTGATTTAAATTTTTTTGGTGATTTGCGTGTGGCTGTCTGATCTGGTTTGATTTTTTCTGTCAGGAAACGTTGGTCTTCGAATATTGGGGTTTTTGTGTGCAAGCCCTTTGTGATCAAGGTATATAATTTTTGTTTTTCGTATTGAATTTTTTGTTGAACATTTTTTTTTTTTTGGGTTTTGATTGTGGGTGTATGATTTGGTATGCTTCCAGTCCACGGTTGACAAAATAGCAGCGTTTCTTATGATGGGTTTTTATATAATGAAGTGCAGGGATTCATGATAGTTTCTTATATTTGATAACAAAATTTAATATGGAGTTTGAATGGATCGAAGCTTTGTTTCTGATGGTTTATATTTTGATTTATTTCCTGTGATTTGAATACACATTGTTTTATTATTCTTCTCATTTTAGAGTTTTTAAATTTTTATAGGCTTAATTATTAGGTTGCTGAAGGAGGATTTGAATTCGATTTTTTTTTTTCACAATTCAGACCATTCATTAGTTAACACAAAGCAAGGTTTTGATTGTTTTAGAAAACTTCTGTCTCCTCGCTCTAGAAGAGAACTGAGAAGATTCTGAAAGGTAATTGCTTTCCAATAGTTCTCTCTCTGTTTACTTATTTTTTGTTTGGATCCCGAGATCATATAGTGCAACGACGCAATATCTTATATTTTCTTGATTGTAACAACTCTTCCTATATAATACAGTTGCTTTCATTCTTTTCAGATTGTGTGTAAATTCCATCTGGGTTCTTCAAATTCAAGCCCCCCAAATTTGAGCAGTTTGTGTTACCCGGTTAGTCATTTTCATGCTCATTGTTTAATCACGGACATTACTCTAACGTGTTCAATCGGTATCATAATTTCTGATAAGTGTATATGCCCGTTGAACCCATCAACTTAAATATATATATATATATATATGTGTGTGTGTGACTGCTTGAATCAGGACTTATCGAATCAAGGCAGCTGCAAGGAAATTTGAGCCTTGGCCTGTAGAGATACGATTTTGCAAGGAAGCTAGGTACCTTCTAGACTTATTGGATGTGAAGATTTGTATGATCGAATTTGTGATTAATATACTTGGATTTTATTAAATTTTTCATGATTTTATAGAGTTTTTCGTTTAAATTTGTGGGTTTTAGTTTAAATTGTGGGTTTTGGAAAATTCTTCATTAAATTTCTGGGTTCTTTTGATGTGGATTTATGTGAGATTAATCAACTGCAATGTCAGATATGATAATAGGTGGGCATGTTCATATGTTTTCCAATGTTCTCTTATCAACTTTTAGTATTGAAATAGTCAGCTATTAATTATGGATTAATCAAAGTTGGGCATGAGTTCATATGTTTTTCAATGTTTTTATAAAAACAATGCAATTTTCACTAAGTTTTGAGTAGAATAGTGGGAGATTCATTTGTGATCATTTGAAAATAAATTTTGAATACTACACTACCATTCTGCTTAAAGCGCCCCAATACATGCATAATTTGAATGAATATGTATAGGTTACTTGAGAAACTAACAGCCTACAAAATTTAAATGATTCTATTTTGTTTCTATGTTTTTCTGGATTTGTCTGTGGTTGGCTATTATGATTTTGTCTGGCTAATGGACTCTCTGAAAATGTGTTTTGGCTTTTTTAATTCAAAAAACTTAAAACTGATTTTGTTTGCCGACGATTTGTTATGAGGTATTGCTATAACATGGATAAATTGACACTGATTCTAGTAATAAACTAACAATCCAAGTAAGAGATTTGTAACTAAGTTCGCACACAAGACCCGAGTTCAACTTTTCCCTTCACCCAATATCCATTGTATATGCAAAAACACGCGCCTAAAGAAAAAGTAAAATAAAACTAACATATGCATACCTAGTGAGATAATAAGCAGGAGACTGAGCTTTGCCCGACTGTTGGCCTTGATGCATCTTATTTTATCCGGATCGTCATTTTTGTACCCTTTTGGACATTTGCAAGTATAATTTCCCGGTGTATTTATGCAGGTTCCCATACTGCAGGGGTTTGGAGCCTTGCACTCATCAATATCTGAACAGAAAGAGAATGAATTAAATCCATGAACAATAGGTAAAAATTAATTCCCACTTTTGAGACTTTTTGTTAACAACTTGCTACTAAAAAAATGCTGAAGGAGACAGTTCATGAACCCACAGATTTGATAATCCGTGGCTAATTGGTGGCTACTTTGGCATCGTCAGCTAAGCTTACATGTTATTTTAATGATAAGGGTCATTTTGATTCTGGTCTCTAGTCAACCTAATTGTTATATTAAAACCTTGTTTATTTAAATATTTTGATTGAGGTTCCTAGCACACTATTTAAGGGATTTAACTCCTGCTTCTATTACATTATATATGCAAAAAAGTCGAGCAAATTGGAAATTTATTTGTTTAACCATAATAAAAAAAAAGTAGACCTACATACATACATACATGCACGTATACATATTGATGAACGCAATTTTTTTTATGATAATAATCAAATGGTCAAATGCTGTCTAGATTTATTTACCTTGGCAACCACCTGGGAGGTATGGGTTCCCTTCGTAACCTGACCAGCACCGGCATATGTAGCCTGAAGACCGAGTATGGCAGGAGCTATTTGCCTTGCATGCAAAAGTGCTCTCGTTTTTAGCTGCAATATCACATGACTTATTCCCAATTACCCAATCAATAATTGCCGGAAGCTTGGTTGTTTCGTTTAGTTCTCGAAAACTCGTGCTGGTAAAGTTGAACTCGCCTTCTTGCACAAGGAACGCGTAGCTGCATCGGTGGGAGTCCTGCACATCCGTATAATTGTCTAAACTTCCCAAGGTCACAGTCTGATTTTGCAGCCCACCGGGGATTTTAGTTTGGCAACATCCAAAGCCAGAGCAAGTATCCCGCTGATCGATAGCTTTGCCAAGATTGTCACATATGGACATACACCCAGTTGTGTACTTTTCTTCACCCCGGTAACCTATAAAAAACGCATATGTGTCGCATCCAACTGCAACGAACACGTTTTTGGTTTTGGAGATGGTGTAAGGAGGAGGCACCCAGAGCTTGGGACGGTTCCGTCGGGTCCTGTTGCCTTGGGCATCATAACAATCACTGGATGTGAACTGTAGTATTTGGAGCTCACCGTCATAAAGAGAAATGTTGGTAATTTCGAGATTGCTCGTCATCATAAATGCTGTTGGCGGTTGAGTGGAAATGTTATAAGTGATGTTAAACCGGTCGTTGAGGTAGCAACCATCGCCTATGCCAAATGGGTATGGAATTGTGAGATTACCACAATGGTCAGGGCAGCCAGGCAGTGCCTGAGGCGGAAGGAGAGATTGAGCTGTGGTTGGAGTTGGAATTCCTAGTAAAATTGTAACTACCACCACCATTACTAAAGAGAGATGCAAAATATGCATCCTCCTAAGTAACGCCATATAGTATTAACTGAAAGGGGTCGAGCAGATCCTAGCAGTAGCAGAGAATAAAATCCAAGCAGGTGATGGATCCAAGAAATTAAGGAACTGCTAATTAAGAAGGTTGGCCTTCCGTAGGAATATATATATATATATATATATATATATATATATATATATGGAAGGGATTAAAAGGCGTGGTGGAATATTTTGGGTTGGGGGAAAATGTGTCCCTACTCTTAATTGTCTGTTATTGTTGTAGTCCACAATTAGGCTTTGTCCCATTTATTTCCAGGAAATGCACAAGAAAACATCCACCTGACTTAGTATTGGTCATTAGTCGATACGCGTTGCCTTGAGCATGGTTGGCCTTCTCTAGGAATTAATATAAAAGGAGGGGATTAGAACGCATGGTTGCATATTTTGTGTTCCTCATCTTGGCTGATTTGTCTGTTATTGTTTTAGGCCACCATTAGGCTTTGTCCGGTTTGTTTCCAGGACGAGCACAAGAAAATATCGATCTCACTTAGTACTGAGTTATGACCAAAAAAAAAAAAAAGACTTGGTACTGAGTCATTGGTCAATAAGCGAGGGGAGTGTGCAAAGTCAAGCCAAGTTTATTGAGCATTTAAGATAGATGTATAAACATGGATACAAATGGCTATCTAAATGGGTAAGGCATGTGTGGTTGTTTTTGTGCATTCATATGTTTATCACAAAAGATAACACAGGGCAATAAAGTATTTTGTCAAATTGGAAATTGTGAATATAAATTTGTCTAAAATTTGTGGAGTGATTAATCTGAAAAAAGTTTCCATATAAGAATGGGATATAATACGTGCTAAAGATGGATCAGATATCTTTGGTTTGGTTTCTCTGCAAAATATAGAGATGTAATTTGATCAAGCATTTCAGATGTCATCATTTTCATCTTTTTTTTTCTTCAGAGGAATTGGTTGTTACCAATAAATAGATAAAAACTTTCTTCTTTTGGGTTGCTCTATATACATAATCAAGTATTCAACTGTTTATTGAGAAGTTTAAGATGGATATCTAAAAGCATAGATAAAAACTTTCTTCTTTTCTGTATCATTAAGGTGTACTTTGGCTCATTATGGCATGTGGAGAGGGTATATCTGTAGTAGGAATCTTATCTCAAAATCATAAGTTAGATAGACAATTCACACAGACTTTTAAAATCTCACACTCACTTTTTGAACAATTATTATCTTTTAAGAAGGAATCTTATCTCAAAATCAAAAGTTAGACAATTCACACTAAGACTTTTAAAGTTGGGTGTCGTGGAAGAAACAATTGTCGGATTCTGAGTAAAGTGGAATTCTTCATCTTAAACTTTAATCTGATAGCGACCTCATTTAGTGAGAAAAGTGTTGAAAACTTTAATCTGATAATTATGTAACTGTAATTATTATTCTTTTGAGATGAGAATATGCTAGACAAATAATAGTGGTAGGGTCGAAGTGAGTTATCCCTCACTTATTAGGATTTGGATTCTCTGCCCTCCTAGTTGTGGTGCTCTTCCATGCCCTTCTATTTTGTGCGGTCACGGTTAAGCTACGTCAATATTTTATATTTTTATTATTTTTTGTTTTATTATCTTATTAAAAAATTAATATAAAATATTGACGTGGCTTAACCGTGACCGTACAAAATAGGAGGGCATGGAAGGGCACCACAACTAGGAGGGCAGACAATCCAAGTCCCACTTATTATAGGTTCATTGTTTGTTTGAACAATCTGCAAAGGTCAAGTTTTTAAAAACCTGCAATCACAATATATAGTTTTAACACGACAAAGACAGAGGGAATTACAGTTTCAAGAATTTATAACAGCAAAACCATTACCCCATGGCAATAACATTGATAAACAGAGATATATCTCTTAATCAAAACGAAAGAATACAGCAACAAAAAATGTTAAAGTTTTTTTCCTTCCTGATCAATACACCTTAAAAATTAAGTGATACAAAGAAAGTGAAAAAGAATAGGCAAAAGTAATGAAAAAAAAAGATATAAACACATTACACCACTCAGTGGATAACCCTCATAACATTGATTAACAAAGATATAATTTTAATATGTTTTTTAACCAAAAGATAAAGAAAACAAATTCAGAAAAACTGCTAAGTTTTTAAGATCCCTGATCATTGCAGTTTAAAAATCAAGTGATTCGTTTCTGCTTTTGCTGTTTAGAGGTCAGTCCCCCGCTGCGCTCTCTCTCTCTCCCCCCTCTGAGAAAATTCACTTACTTCTTCTTTGGGTATTCAAATTTGACCAAAAAGAAAACTGATTTTTTTTTTTCTTTAATTAAGAAAATTGGGTGATTCAGTTCTCCATTTTTGGAAAATTTTGAAGAATCAGGTGCTTGTGGAGAATGTGTGAGTTAATTTTTGAACTTTTTTAAAATACCATATAATTGCAAACTAATTAGGCAAATGGGTCGCTGAAATTCAATGCAAAAATGCTCCGCAGAATTGTTGATTCTAACAAAATTGATAGAACCGAGTGAAAGTTTGTAAGACCCATTTGCAGGAAGGAAACGGGTGCTCTGCAGAAATTGAAAAGATAGAAAATTTGATAGTTCTCATCTGCAACCACACTTACACCCCCTGTCTCTTTCCTCAACCCTTCTTCACCAAATGACGAACCCGACCTCTCTCCCCACAGCCAAGGAGCAACCAAATTCAACTCCAATATAATCAAACTTTAACAAAACTCTAAATCCACCAAAAACAAAAACCCCCAATAATTACATGTTTTTTCTAATGCTACGCATTGAATCAATTGAGAACACAGAAAGAAAACCAATTTTCAGGGTTTCTTTCAAACAAATACAAACTGAGAATCGAAAATTACACGTAGTTGTTATAAAACTTACCCAAGTTCAATATAATTTCTTTGTCAATAATCTGAAGAGGCAGCATGCGATTAGTCACCAATTTCATAAAAAAATTGTCCCAACCTGCAGATCCGCAGCAAAAACAAAAACAAAGACCTTAAATTTATCGGCCTAGAGATAGCAAAATAAGGATAAAACATTGAGAACAAACTAACCTTAAAGTTCTTGCCCCGACGATCGCAAGATGAGAACAAAACGCCGAATAACAAATGATTCAATACCGGGAGAGACTGGAAACTAAGGGCGTGTTTACGTATCCGTAATCGGAATGAGAATGTGGAATTAAATTCTGATTACGGAGTATTCCGGTGTTTACTAAACATGGAGGAATCAAAAAAGCAGTGGACCCACACAAATTTTGGAATTCAATTCCTTGTGTTGGTGGAATTGGATTCCCTAGATATAGGTGGTAATCCAATTCCTTATTGTTTGGGTAATCGGAATGATACTTTTGTTTCCTTTATGCCCTCACTTACTTTTTCTATTTCCAAGACTATCCTTTATAAACCCATTAAAGTATATAAAATATTTGATTTGGGACAAGGGCATTTTAGTAATCATACATGTTTATATTCCGATTCTGCTGAATTAGTAAACAGCTTTATGAAATTCTATTTCGATTCCAGAACATTTAAGTAAACAACTTTAACAAGAATCCGATTCTGACTTCTCCTCATTCCAACTCCTCCTCAATTCAATTTCTCATATTTTCATTACCGTTACGTAAACGCGCCATAAATGCGAAAGAAAAAGAAAGGAATTGAGGGCAAAAGACGGGCTGACGAAGAGGGAGAAAATCGCAAACTAATGAAGGTGAAAAACGAAGAGGAAGGGTAAAAGCGAAAAAGATGCGGTCGAAGCAGAGAAACAAAAGATGAAAGACGTGCGGCTGGGAAGGGCATAGCCGACTTTCCACTGTAGAAAAATGGAACAGTATGCAGAGCAAAGAAGAAATCAAGGGTATTTTCGTCCTTTCACTTGTAATAAACAGTATCAGACAACTGGATTTTAATATATGCATAATTTGGCAGAAAAAATTGGAGGTGAGGTTAACGACGTGATGAGTGCTATAGGAAGATAGGATATAATCAGGATCATTTCCTTCTAATTCATTAAATCAGGAAATTCGTGTCGTTAAAATTTGATCTAACGGTTGAAGTTATTATAATTACAGCCATCTTAACAGTGAATTCAAATCAATGAGCATTACTAATGGATGATTTGAAGTCTCTATGGATGATTTGAAGTCGAGAGTCCTCGTGTAAATAAAGAATTCCCCGTGCAATTCCACTTATAATGTTTACACGTCTGCTCCAATCAAGCTGCGCTCGTTTCTCTGAATCTAAGCATCATTGGAGGAGAATTTACAGACTAAAATATTTCTGACAAGAAAATCTTAGCAATAGTATGAAACAGTTGAAGTTAAATCCCACATACAGAAATTTTTGAGAGATCAAGAGAAAACATACCAAAGAGGAAGACATTTAGGCTGCTGTTTGGCAGGTATTCATAGACAAGCAGTTTTTCCTTTCCCTCAACACAAAAACCCAAAAGCCTAACAAGATTTTTATGTTGAAGTTTCATTAGCAGCCGAACTTCATTTGTGAATTCCTCTGAGCCTTGCTCAGAACAGCTTGAAAGCCTCTTGATCGCCACTTCTTTACCGTCACTCAGTACACCCTGCGAAAAACCAGATTTTAAATCAAACCACAGGAAATACTAACCAAGTGGAAGATAGTAATACAAATATCGATTTAATCTTCGCATATGTGAACTTTTTGTCCATGGTTTGCTCAAGAAACAATTTTCTTTTACTTTATACCTTGTAAACAGGCCCAAAACCACCTTCTCCGAGCTTATTTGAATCAGAAAATTTATCCGTAGCTGCATGTATAGATGCCAAACTGATATAGGGGTACTCCTCAGCTTTCTGGTTTCTGCCTTGAAAACTTCGGTCCGGGAACAATACATGTTGTCTTAAAATCTCACTACTCCCTGAACAGATCGAAAGAAAAGCTGCTTTCAGAAAATATATTACAGTGATGATCAGCTTTAAAGCATTTCCAAACGCATTATTATTACCCTTTTTGTTTCTTTTTCTTATTGCAAGATAGACACAGGAACCCAAAAGTAGTATGGCTAGACATGCTGACACAACCGTAAGGATCGTGATCCTCCATCCTACACCTTCATTGGAAACAACTATGTATTTGCAGTTAATTTTTAACATTGTAGCGTCAAAATAGACATACACCTTAAAAGTACTCACCGTCCCCTTTGTTGTTATTTGGAGAGCTGGAAATAGAAGCTTCAGTTGCACCATTATAGAAGCCATACAACTCGTACCTCAGATAGCAACTCCGGCTCATAAGCCGCGCCAACGGAGAAATAATACTTTCTCAAAACGTCTTCTATGGCGTGCTGAAGGCATTTGTCACAGTCATCTCCAGATAAGTCTCTAGTGCACTGCACAAGAGCATATATCACTTTATCTTCAAATGGTACATCTCCAGTAGCATACATTTTCGCTGAAGCATCATATGCTGCTTGCTTCGCAAACTCCCTCAGCTTCTCCTTTACAGTATTCTCGACCTTTTTTGGGTCTGAAACGTTTTTCTTGTTAGCGGACACAATGTTGTCTGCCACATTCAATTCACCATAGAACTTCACGTCGGAGTAGCGCAGTTGGCACGTTTCCTCCCACACAACTGATTCTGTTGAGTTGGGACAAATCCTAACAATGTCTAAATGCGCGGTGTTGATGCAGTTGTGACATATCTCATTCGTAAAATAATTGAGGCACATATAAAGGCCATAAACTCTATCTGGTTGATTTCCGGCGGAAGTATTGTACAGCTTGGAAACAGAAGCATTTGAAGGCAATGAATTGAGCAGGCTCTGGAGGTTTTTCTGAAACGTACCATTTTCGACATAACCGCGAACATCTGAGCACAACTTGTATGGAGGATCAGGATCAGCATAAGCAAGATCAAAAAGGAGGGTGATGAGAAAACAAAGCAAAAAAAGAGAGATTGTTTTCGGAGCACTAGGGAAATTAACCATGTTTTGATCTCTAATCATAGAAAAAGATTAGGGAAATTTTATATATAGCTCTTAAGTCTTCTCCTTCCTGCTCGAAAAATGGTTAAAAATCTCGGAGGACGAGCACCATTGAATTTTTGTGAATTGATAGGTAGTTTCTTGGAAGACTTGTTTAATTAAATTAGTTAACATCACATCAGTAAAAATTCTAAGAAAACAAAGCCTTCGACTGGCTGTATTTTCCTGGAAATTGTTCACAGTTGGTCATGGTTTTGCCCCTAATTCAGTCAATGCGACGCCACAAGTTGAAAGATATAACTCAAAACTAATAGACAATAGAGACTTCCACGAACCATCAAATAATATAATAGTCACACATGTTTTCTGTGGTTTATTTATTTATATATATATACATGCGAGATTAGCATGTCCGATAGGTCACACAACAAGAATTAAACTTCATTGCCTAGCCTACTCTCCATGTATGCATGCCTGATTTTAAAAAAAAAATCTAGTTGAAATTATGAGTTTCATTTTCATTCAATTCTGTCGTAAACAAAAAAATTAAAAAAAAAACAAACAATAAAAAATTCAGAAAAGTTGGGAACTTACGTTTCAACTTGGTCATCCTAGTTACGATCCATATTAAAGTATATTGAGATTCACAAGTTGAAACTTTAATACGTTCGTATAAAATATATTGAGATTATTAAAGTTTTTAGATGTACATCCCAGTTACTATCCATATTATTTCAGAATTTTGAATGTCAAATTCCATTCGGGTGCACCAAAATTGAAAGTTTTCGTCACCAGTTTGGTCAGAACTGATCAAAATCGAAATTTCCAATGCAACTTGCACTTGTTCTCAATAATCTATTGGCTTGGACTTTCAAGCCCAAAGCCCAACACCTATGTATGTTGGCCCAACGTAAATTTAGGAGACGAAGATGCCCTCCATTACAAAAGCCCTTCCGGTCAAACACGGTGGATTCTGGATACGAAGGTTCAAATACAAACGGGATTTCCCTCCTCGCCGAGTCACTCCTCGGACCTCCGGTCCTCAGTCAATGGCAGTCGCTCTGAGAAGACTTGCAGCGGCATTCGGCTACTCGCCACATCCTCAATGCGTTCAAAGCTTGCTTCCGTTGCGCTTTGGAAATAGATAGAGTTCCCTTGTGTCGTCTGTTTCGTCTGGTATGCCCTGAACGTGCTTGTGAAAATGTCTCTGAGACTACACCTGTTTTGTCACTAACCATTTCTGCACCTGCTCTGTATTTCAAGATGAGAGGGCGATGCTCCGACCGTTCATCCAGAATTCCAACAATGGCATAACGGAGGTGGGTCTTTCCACAAGTTTGCCTGCATCGACCCAACAGTTTTCATAGAGTTTGGTGCTGTTGTTCATTCAAAATCCGTAGTTGGCGAGAGCTGTCATTGGACCTCACTATTGGGCAATCAAGAAAGATTACTTAATTACCTTAATCAACTTGGAATATACAAATAAACAAATAAATAAAGCGATGTGAATCTATGTATTTACACCTGAAGTGAATTTATTGATTATTTTCTTTCTTTTTTTCAGTAATGATACTCTTAATATGTTTTTATACAACAACAATAACAACAAAGCTTTTTCCCACTAAGTGGGGTCGGCTATATGAATCCTAGAACGCCATTGCGATCGGTTTTGTGTCATGTCCTCCGTTAGATCCAAGTACTCTAAGTCTTTTCTTAGGGTCTCTTCCAAAGTTTTCCTAGGTCTTCCTCTACCCCTTCGGCCCTGAACCTCTGTCCCGTGGTCACATCTTCGAACCGGAGCGTCATTAGGCCTTCTTTGCACATGTCCAAACCACCGTAACCGATTTTCTCTCCTCTTTCCTTCAATTTCTGCTACTCCTACTTTACCTCGGATATCCTTATTCCTAATCTTATCCTTTCTCGTGTGCCCCCACATCCAACGAAGCATCCTCATCTCCACTACACCTACGTGTTGATGCTTCACCGCCCAACATTCTATGCCATACAGCATTGCCAGCCTTATTGTCGTCCTATAAAATTTTCCCTTGAGCTTCAGTGGCCTACGACGGTCACACAACACGCCGGATGCACTCTTCCACTTCATCCATCCAGCTTGTATTCTATGGGTGAGATCTCCATCAAATTTTCTGTTCTTTTGCAAGATAGATCCTAGGTAGCGAAAACGGTCGCTCTTTGGTATTTCCTGATCTCCGATCCTCACCCCTAACTCATTTTGGCCTCCGTTTGCACTGAACTTGTACTCCATATATTCTGTCTTTGATCGGCTTAGGCGAGGACCTTTAGATTCCAACACTTCTCTCTAAAGGTTAAGCTTCGCGTTTACCCCTTCCTGCGTTTCATCTATCAACACTATATCGTTTGCGAAAAGCATACACCAAAGAATATCATCTTAAATATTAAGTTTGTGATCTTCGCTAGATTGCTCCGGTCATTAGTGTGGATAAGTATGTAAATGGATAGAGACAGGAAGCAAACACAAGATGTACGTGGTTCACCCAGATTGGCTACGTCCACGGAGTAAAGGAGTTCTCATTTATTGTGAAGGGTTTACACAGTATATAGGTTCAAGCTCTCCTTTAGTGAGTACAAGTGAATGATTTAGTATAAATGACATTAGGAAATATTGTGGAAGAATGATCTCGTAATCACGAAACTTTTAAGTACCGAAGTGTGGTATCGTCTTCACTTGCCTTATCTGTCTCATAGGTAGATGTGGCATCTTCTTTGGGAGTACTCTTCCTCCCTCCAGGGGTGATATCTTTAACTGGTGGAGATGCACAAGGTAATGTATCAATTTCACCTGACGCTTACTTGTAGTTTCAGGCTTGGTCAAGCGCGATAAAAACCATGTAGTAGGAGTCCCCCAAGTCGCCGAGCTAGGGGATCTGCTGAAAGAGGTGACAGACAAGGTAAGCAATCAGAGCTCCAAGCAATCAGTCCCAGATCAAAAGTTTGATTTCGAGTTCCGGCTGATTGTTATCCTTCTCCTTATCTTGCAGGTAGCATGAAGGATATAGAGAAGAAAAGGAGAAAATGTGATATGAGATACTTTTGCTTTTGAAGAAGTAACTTTCCACAGGCTTATTCTTGAACTGGGCTGGAGGGTTTTCTTGTTTCCGTCAGAGTATAAGGCCGACTGAAGAATTTGAGGGTCAAAACAAGTCCATCAAATCTAGAGTACGTTCGACCCTGCTGATATGGGATACTTTTGCTGTTGACAAAGTAGTGGATGTATGGGCACGTGTTCTGTTGCGCTTGTCTCCACATGCTTCCTTGTATCCTTCTCACTTGCCCTATTTGTTCCTCAGGCAGATGTGGTATCTTCTCGGGAAGCATAAGATGTTGAAAATGAGTACTCGAGAGCAATGGGGTTCCAGGCAGTCAGTTCCGGACTGGAAGCTTGATTCCAAATGCTGACTGATTGCTCTCTTTCTCCTTGTCTTGCAGGTAAGAACAAGGCCAAAGGAAAAGACAGGGAAAAAGCATGATATGGGATACTCTTGCTTTTAACCCTGATGATATGAGATATTCTTGCTCTAGTGTAGCTTGTTTGCAGAGGTATTCTCGGGGGGAAAGAAAGCTGAGTATTTCGAGAGGCTTCGTTGGGAGTGCCCTCTCAGATATGAGGAAGGGTTGAGCATTTTTGCAAGTCTGCCTGTCCGTTGAGGATGGAGGTCGACATATATAGGAGTCTCCCTAACAAGGAGTAATATTATTCTTTTACCCTGTTTGGTCATAGCACGGTAGTGGGAGCTGCCAGCTTCACATGTTTTAACTCTGTCAGCGCACTTTGAAAAAGTGGTATGTGGTATCTGGAAAGCTGATGTTATGTGTGAAGATTACAGACAAGCTTTATCCAAGGAGATCTGGCTCTCGAAGTTGGGAAAACGGTGTGAGGATTACAGACAAGCTTTATTTAAGGGGCTCTCGAAGTTGAGAAAGCGGTGCCTCTTCGATTTTCGAACAAGCAATCCTGTTGAGGATCTGTCTCTCGAGATTCAGAGAACGGTGCCTCTTCGATTTTTGAGAAAGCAATCCTGCTAGGAGTCTGGCTCTCAAGATTCGGATAGCAGTGTCTCGTTGTTTTTTGAGAAAGTAATCATGTTGGGAGTCTGGCTCTCGAGATTCGGAGGACGGTGCCTCTTCGATCTTGAAGCAAGCAATCTTGTTGGGAGTGTATTCTCGAATGTGAGTAAAGGTTAGGCCTGTTTGCTAGTCTACCTTGCCACGGAGCACAGAGGTTGACTCACAGGGACTTTCCAATTATCCAGCAATGGTCCTGTTCCTTTACCCTTGTGGGTAATAATATGGTAGCTAGACCTTCAAAATTTATGTGTCTAAACTTTGTTAGTGCTGTTTCTTTGCTATTCTTTTACCCTTCTTGGTCATAGCGATGTAATGGGAGCTGCAAGCTTCACGTGTCTAACTTTGTCAGAGATTTTTGGCAAAGTTATCTGTGGTACCCGTGAGTTGATGTTGCGTGTGGAAAGTGAATGATTAAACAGTAACATTCACGTGCTTTCTACTTCACTAGAAATCTTCGACAGAATGCCCATAATTTCCGTAAAGTTGAGTGTGCATGTGACAGGTGCTGACAAGGCTGAAAAAGCAGGTGCCTCTTCGATTTCTGAGATCGGCCCTCGTGGTCTCTGAGCAGCCCAGCTTTTGAGAAAGCAAGCGCCTCTTCGATTTCTGCCATCGACCTTCGTGGTCTTTGAGCAGCCCAGCTTTTGAGAAAGCAAACGCCTCTTCGATTCCTGAGATCGGCCTCGTGGTCTCTTAGCAGCCCAGCTTTTGAGAAAGCAAACGCCTTTTCGATTTCTGAGCAGGCGCCTCTTCGATTTCTGAAGCTCCATCGAGTGCGGATTTTTATAGAGGCTGGTATTAAGTTCCAAAGCACACTTGAATCTCCACCAGTAGAAGCTCCCTTCTTGCATTTCTAAGATCTTGATTTGTCCGACCTCTTTTCTCTTCAACACCTTTGAAAATGTGTGGCCCCTCCGACCGTCGTTTTGACTTGAACCTTGTTGAAGAGGCAGCCACGCCTTCTCCAGACAACATATGGCGCCCATCTTTCTTATCCCCTACTGGTCCTCTTACCGTTGGGGATTCCGTGATGAAGAATGATATGACCGCTGCGGTGGTGGCCAGGAACCTTCTCACTCCCAAAGATAACAGGCTACTTTCCAAACGGTCTGATGAGTTGGCTGTTAAGGATTCTCTGGCTCTCAGTGTTCAGTGTGCAGGTTCTGTGTCTAATATGGTTCAACGCCTATTTGCTCGAACCCGCCAAGTTGAATCATTGGCGGCTGAAGTGATGAGTCTCAAACAGGAGATTAGAGGGCTCAAGCATGAGAATAAACAGTTGCACCGGCTCGCTCATGACTATGCTACAAACATGAAGAGGAAGCTTGACCAGATGAAGGAATCTGATGGTCAGATTTTACATGATCATCAGAGGTTTGTGGGTTTGTTCCAAAGGCATTTATTGCCTTCGTCTTCTGGGGCTGTACCGCGTAATGAAGCTCCAAATGATCAACCTCCGATGCCTCATCCTTCTAGGGTGCTGTCCAGTACTGAGGCTCCGAATGATCCCTCTCCGGTGCCTTCTCTTTCTAGGGCTCTGCCGACTGCTGAGACTTCTCCTAAGCAACCTTTGTGAAAGCTCCCTCTTGTTTGTTTATTTTGACTCGTGTATATGTACATATTTGTAACTTCTTAGAGATATCAATAAATAAGCTTTGTTTCATTTCAACGTATGGTGTTAAATACATCAAAGCCTTCTTCACTAAGTTCTTTGAATTTTTCTTTTGTTGAAGCTTGTATGTTAAAGCTTTGTGAGTGGAGCATGTAGGTTGAGCTAGTGTTCCCTTAATTTCCCGAGTGGGGAAAACTTCTCGATTGGAGACTTGAAAAATCCAAGTCATTGAGTCGGGTCGGCTATATGAATCTTAGAACACCATTGTGCTCGATCTTGTGTCATGTCCTCCGTTAGATCCAAGTACTCTAAGTCTTTTCTTAGAGTCTCTTCAAAAGTTTTCTTAGGTCTTCCTCTACCCCTTCGGCCCTGAACCTCTGTCCCGTAGTCGCATCTTCTAACCGGAGCGTCAGTAGGCCTTCTTTGTACATGTCCAAACCACCGTAACCGATTTTCTCTCAGTTTTCCTTCAATTTCGGCTACTCCTACTTTACCTCGGATATCCTCATTCCTAATCTTATCCTTTCTCGTGTGCCCACACATCCAACGAAGCATCCTCATCTCCGCTACACCCATTTTGTGTACGTGTTGGTGCTTTACCGCCCAACATTCTGTGCTATACAGCATCGCCGGCCTTATTGCCGTCCTATAAAATTTTCCCTTAAGCTTCAGTGGCATACGACGATCACACAACACGCCGGATGCACTCTTCTACTTCATCCATCCAGCTTGTATTCTATGGTTGAGATCTCCATCTAATTCTCCGTTCTTTTGCAAGATAGATCCTAGGTAGCGAAAACGGTCACTTTTTGGTATTTCCTGATCTCCGATCCTCACCCCTAACTTATTTTGGCCTCCATTTGCACTGAACTTGCACTCCATATATTCTGTCTTTGATCGGCTTAGGCGAAGACCTTTAGATTCCAACACTTCTCTCCAAAGGTTAAGCTTCGCATTTACCCATTCCTGAGTTTCATCTATCAACACTATATCGTCTGCGAAAAGCATACACCAAGGAATATCATCTTGAATATGTCCTGTTAACTCATCCATTACCAACGTAAAAAGGTAAGGACTTAAGGATGAGCCTTGATGTAATCCTATAGTTATGGGGAAGCTTTCGGTTTGTCCTTCATGAGTTCTTACGGCAGTCTTTGCTCCTTCATACATATCCTTTATAGCTTGGATATATGCTACTCGTACTCCTTTCTTCTCTAAAATCCTCCAAAGAATGTCTCTTGGGACCCTATCATACGCTTTTTCCAAATCTATAAAGACCATGTGTAAATCCTTTTTCCCATCTCTATATCTTTCCATCCATCTTCGTAAAAGATAGATTGCCTCCATGGTTGAGCGCCCTGGCATGAACCCGAATTGGTTGTCCGAAACCCGTGTCTCTTGCCTCAATCTATGCTCAATGACTCTCTCCCAGAGCTTCATTGTATGACTCATTAGCTTAATACCCCTATAGTTCATGCAATTTTGTACGTCGCCCTTATTCTTGTAAATAGGCACCAAGGTGCTCTTTCGCCACTCGTTTGGCATCTTCTTCGTTTTCAAAATCCTATTGAAAAGGTCAGTGAGCCATGCTATACCTGTCTCTCCCAAGGCTTTCCACACTTCAATCGGTATATCGTCTGGGCCCACTGTTTTTCTATGCTTCATCTTCTTCAAAGCTACAACCACTTCTTCCTTCCTGATTCGACGATAAAAGGAGTAGTTTCTACACTCTTCTGAGTTATTCAACTCCCCTAAAGGAGTACTCCTTTCATGTCCTTCATTGAAAAGATTATGAAAAAAACCTCTCCATCTGTCTTTGACCGCGTTCTCTGAGCAAGAACCTTTCCATCCTCATCCTTGATGCACCTCACTTGGTTTAGGTCCCTTGTCTTCTTTTCCCTTGCTCTAGCTAGTTTATAGATATCCAACTCTCCTTCTTTGGTATCTAGTCGCTTATACATATCGTCGTAAGCTGCTAACTTAGCTTCTCTCACAGCTTTCTTCGCCTCTTGCTTCGCTCTTCTATACCTTTCACCATTTTCATCAGTCCTATCCTTGTATAAGGCTTTACAACATTCCTTCTTAGCCTTCACCTTTGTTTGTACCTCCTCATTCCACCACCAAAATTCCTTTTGGTGTGGAGCAAAGCCCTTGGACTCTCCTAATACCTCTTTTGCTACTTTTCGGATACAGCTAGCCATGGAATCCCACATTTGGCTAGCTTCCCCCTCTCTATCCCACACACACTGGGTGATTACTTGCTCTTTGAAAATGACTTGTTTTTCTCCTTTTAGATTCCACCATCTAGTCTTTGGGCATTTCCAAGTCTTGTTCTTTTTTCTCACTCTTTTGATATGTACATCCATCACCAACAAGCGATGATTAGCCAAGCTCTCCCCCGGTATAACTTTGCAATCCTTACAAGTTATACGATCCCCTTTCCTCATTAGAAGAAAATCTATTTGTGTTTTTGACGACCCACTCTTGTAGGTGATCACATGTTCTTCTCTCTTCTTAAAGAAGGTGTTGGCTAAGAAGAGATCATATGCCATTGCAAAATCCAAGATAGCTTCCCCATCCTCATTTCTCTCCCCAAAACCATGGCCACCATGAAAACCTCCATAGTTGCCTGTCTCCCTGCCCACGTGTCCATTTAAATCTCCTCCTATAAATAACTTCTTCGTCTGAGCAATTCCTTGCACCAAGTCTCCAAGGTCTTCCCAAAATTTCTCCTTCGAACTCGTATCCAACCCTACTTGAGGTGCGTACGCACTAATCACATTGATGAGTTCTTGTCCTATTACAATCTTGATTGCCATGATTCTATCTCCTACCCTCTTGACATCTACAACATCTTGTGTCAAGGTCTTGTCCACAATGATGCCAACACCGTTTCTCGTTCTATTTGTGCCCGAATACCAAAGCTTAAACCCTGAGTTTTCTAGATCCTTTGCCTTAAGACCAACCCACTTAGTTTCTTGTAAGCACATAATATTTATCCTTCTCCTCACCATAACTTCCACTACTTCCATAGATTTTCCCGTTAAGGTTCCTATATTCCACGTTCCTAAACGCATTCTACTCTCTTGAACTCTACCCTTCTGTCCTAGCTTCTTCACCATCCCCCGTCTAATAGGATCAAAGTACTTCTTTTGTGTGTCCTGTGTAAAGTTGATAGAAGCATATGCTCCCAAACAACTTTGAGTGGAGTCGTTCGAAAAGAAGTTTCTATGGCCCCCTTGCTCATTTAACACTGCATCCGGGTGCCGATGGAGATACAGCGACCCTTGCTCACTTATCACTGTGCTCGGGCCACACAGCGCGCCACTTATGGGTGACGTCCTAGCTTTAGCGCGATTTCGTTCTGGATTCATTGTCATAAGGATTCGACGTAACTGTGGAGTGCCGGCTGTCGACTACCAGACGCCCTCCCCCTTCTCCTTTATCCGGGCTTGGGACCGGCAATGTAAGATAAACTTACATAGGCGGAGTTTCTTACCATGTTTTTATAATCAATAATTAAAACAAAAGCTGGAATTAAATGGTGATTGTGGTATATGAGGAATCTTCTCCTTCCTTCCCCATTCAATCATGCTTCTTCTCCCGTTTCTTCTTCTGCCAGTTCTTTCATGCCATATTTTTTCGCTCCAGTTTTTTTTACGTTAGTGTGGACTACTACAATCTCAACTAATTCTCATACATACGGCAAAGGTTCATCAACGCTCCCCTATTTGGATTATTGGTAAGCATTTACCATTATTTTTCAATGAATTTACATTTTTGTAGTCAGTTTATTCTTCTTCTTTCTCTCGATCTCCATTGGACTATTTACCTAAACCTTTTTGTTCATAGAAAAATGACACTGGGGGTTGAAGATTTAACACTTTGAATCATTAAGGACTCCATCTTGTTCCTACTTATAATCAAATTAAAGGAATCTCAAGTACGTATCGTCAAGAAACCTACATCCCTCACCACGACACCATTAACGTCGACTCTGATCAAGACCCGAAGAAGAATTTATCTTGCTACACAATGGAGATTGAGAGAAAGAAGAAGAAATAAACAGACAAAAAAATTAAATTCATTGAAAAAAAAAATGATAGATGCGTACTAATAATCCAGATAGGGGAGCGAAAAAATTATGACGTGAAAGAACGGGTGTTGAAGAAGAAACGGGAGAAGAAGCATGATTGAATGGGAAAGGAATGAGAAGACTCCTCGTATGCCATAATCACCATTTAATTCTAGCTTTTATTTTAATTATTGATTTATTAAATGATTTTTAATTTAAATTAAATTCTAATTTAAATGATGTGGTTGTCCACATCAAATGCCATATAAGGTGATATATAAATGTGATATAAAAACATGGTAAGAATAGCATTACTGTTCTTTTTTTAAGAAACTAGTTGTTGAAAGGGAAATTTTATTTGAACCCATATTTTGTATCTCAACATCCAACTTACTTTTTATATCCACATTGTATTTGATTTTTCTATCTATTTACACCCAACATCATTTCCGAAACCGTCCTTACTTATCAAAACTTAACTTAATCAAACTTCTTTTTACACTCAACTCAATCTACTTAAAAATAAAAAATAAAACCCTACCCAGTCCATCATCTTTCCATAGAGCAAATCCCCTTCTCTCTCTTTAAAAAATCCTTCCATCTCCCATGGTTGTCATTCTGCACCCCCATCTACTCCTCTGTAGTCATCCAAACCTCTCCCTTTTCCTTTTCTTCATCATTTGACATCTCTAAATTTCTAGAGCGCTAATTAGCTTAATAATCGGTATGAGCTTATTTATTAGATCAATGAATATTTTTAACCGTGGATATTTATTAGATATAAAAGTTGCGGACAACAATTCACATTACATTGAACTGTGGCTAAAAAGTATATCGCCTTTGCATGTTTTATAGGCGAACTCATAGCTAAGCAGTTTTTATTGTGGAGCAAAACTTCGGTAATTGATCTAAACTGGATGTGTAATGGAGTTTATGCATTTTAATGATTAAACTGATAAATATTTCGACCATATATGGATTTAATATCGTAGTATCTTTTAGCCTCTATATGCCACAAAAGTTGAGGACAAAAATTCACAATACATAGAACTGTGGTAAAAAAGTATATCGCTTTTGCACGTTTTATAGGTGAACTCATAGGTAAGCAGTTTTATTGTTGACTAAAACTCCAGGAATTGATCTAACTTAAATGTATAATTGAGCTTATGCATTTTAATTATTAAATTCATAAATATCTTGACCACTTATGAATTTAATATCATATTGTCTTTTAGCCTCTATATTGGTATCTGTGGCAAAACAATGGGTACCTTTATGAGAAAATTTTGTAGATCGATGAATATTTTTAATCTGGAAATTTATTAGATACTAGAAATTATAAGTCTATTCGTGAAAGTCTAATTCAATGCCACGTACAATATTTGTTAAGACATATTTAGGGAACTGTTATTAGCGCTCAAATAATCTCATTCTACACTTTGCACAAGTGTATTTTTCTTTCTAATTATAAAAAGTTTGGAGTGCCAAATGAGATTTTTGGAGTGCTAATAACAATTTTCTATATTTATATACATTTTATTTTAGTTTGGAAGTTGATTTCCTTATTTTTCTTTCTTTATCAAGTTGGGAGTATCATTGACTGTGACCCTGTGTAACTAGTTGTTGATTCGTTTTGAATAATCAACATTATTTACAATGTCTTGGGCATATGAGTAACAGAAAAAAAAACGATCATGATAGCTGAATAGTAGTAATACTAATTAGTAAATAACTTGTGCAGGCATGATGTTTGCTTATAATCAAGTGGCATTAAGGGACAAATGTGTAGGTTTCATGCATGTTTGCTTATAATCAGGTGGCATGAAGGGACATGTGTATGTTTCATGCATGACTTGGAATAGTATTAAGGGAAAATTAGGTTCACATCCTTTTTTTTGTTACTTCATTGATTAAAATCCTATTCATTTTCAATTTTTGATCAAGGTCCTTGGGTATTAATAACATCATTAATTATTTGAATAATAAAATATTTTTATTTTTAAATATATTCCTTTAATGTTAAAAATGTTACAATTAGTATATTTATATTTATGGCTAAATTTTTATCATATATTATCATTAATTATTTGAATAATAAAATATTTTTGTTTTTAAATATATTCCTTTAATGTTAAAAATGTTACAATTAGTATATTTATATTTATGGCTAAATTTTTATCATATATTTTTATTTTTAGTTTGTACCTATTTTTAATTTGCAAATATTTTTTAATTTGTACCAATTTTCTTTTCATTTTTAATTTGTACCCATATATAAGTTTCCTTTTGTGCTCATATTTTTTAAAATTTTATTTGTGTTTGTACCCATGTGTATACCGTCACGTGACATTGTATATTTAATCAATAATAGAAAAATTACATATGGTATATTTATGTTTTTATGCCTAAACTTTGTATCATATATTTATATTTTTAGTTTGTACCCACTTTTAATTTGCAACATTTTTTTTTAAATTTGTAGTATTTTCTTTTTAGTTTTATTTTGTACCCATGTATTAATTTCTTTTAGCGCCTATATTTTTAAAAATTCATTTGTATTGATAATTTTTAATCTTTTATCTGTACTCTAATTTATTTCTAATGTGCCCATTCTTCTTTATTAATGTACCACTTTGTTATATGTGAAATGTACCAATTTTTTTGTAAAATGTACCAATTTTTTTAACACTATGGATACATTCTTTTGCCATTGATTATTTCTTATTTTTACATAGTTTTTATCCATTTATTCAATCAAAATGTTTGAATTTGTTTATTGTAACCATTTCTATTAGTATTATAATGAGAGATTTTAAATTTATAGGATTATAAATCTCATAAAATATCAAACAATTAATGTCAAAACTATAAAAATATAAATATTAATAGTAATATAATGAGGTGTACAAAGTCAAGGGACCTTGATCAAACTTTGAATACTATTAAGGTTTTAATCAAAGAATGTTAAGGATTAGGGATCGCATCCAAAATATCCCTTTTTAATATGTATATATTAAGTTCTATTTTAATGGGATTGCTCACCACCCCTAAGTTGTGATAATGCCTTTATTTATCGATGTTATGTGAGTTCAATTAAAGTTTGAGATTGTGTTTATCCACTACATACATTTCGATTTTTTTTTTAAGTCAATCGATAGCATTAGTAAGTTAGATGTAGGGATAAATGTGTAGGTTTCATGCATGACTTGGAATAGTATTAGTAAATGCATGATGTTTGCTTATAACCAAGTGGCATGAAGGGACAAATGTGTATGTTTCATGCATATTTCGACAAAAAAAAAAATATCAACGATTAAAAATATTCATTAATCTACCAAAAGTTCATGGACGTACCCATTTTTCTACCACATATAGGAATATAGAGTCTAGAAGATTCTCATTTAATTGAAACATACCAAACTCATTAAACACTATAACCAAAAGCTCATTTAATTGAAAAGAAAAAGGAATCAATACGTAAAAATTGAACCAATCGATTGAACACATACCAATTATTAAGCTAATTAATGCTCTAGAAATTTAGAGATGTCAAATGATGAAGAAAAGGAAGAGGAAGAGGTTTTGATGACTACAAAGGAGTAGATGGGGTGCAGAATGACAACCATGGGAGATGGAAGGATTTTTTAAAGAGAGAGAAGGGGATTTGCTCCATGGAGATGATGGACTGGTTAGAGTTTTATTTTTTATGGGTGTAACAAGAAGTTTGATTGAGTTGAGTTTTGATAAGTAAGGGCTGTTTTGGAAATAACGTTGGGTGTAAAGGGATAATGATAGATAAATCAAATATAATATGGGTATAAAAAAATAAGCTGAATATTGAGATACAAAATATGAGTTCAAATAAAATTTCCGTCGTTTAAATACTTTTGTGAGGGCTGCATAGTTTGTGTATTTTGAGTAAAAATAGGAAAGAAAAGATAGATGGTGGAGCAAGAACTTATCAATGTTTTATTGGTTTCTGAAAAAATGAAATTGAAGATATTGTTTTCTTGTTTTTCTAGAAACGTATAGAAGGTTGATAAGATCTTTGTACTACGATCTAACTTTTCCTTGTTTTTAATCTTAAAACACAGACTTACACCGTTATCAGACAGATTTTTTAGTGTGATCGGAATACAGGATGCTATATCACTTGTCACTATATTAATGGTGTGATATGTGTATAAAAAAGTTAATAACTTATAAAATAAAAATTTTCACCACTTGCATAAAAACACTTGATATACCCCTCATATTTCCGTAACAATGAAAAATTTCTCCTGCCATTAAGAAGTTTAATAGATCATTACTTTAGTCTAAAGTAAGAAATCCAATTGCACTGTTATCCTGAACCGTGAATTTGGCCGGATTTCATTTTATTTACAAAATTGCCACCGCCTGTTCTTTTGATATATTTACGTCTATGCCACTGTGTAAATTTGGTTACATTTACGGTTTTGCCATCACCTTAAAAACCAATTTTGAGCGTTTGGGCTGCATCTAGGCTTTCGGCTTTGCATCGGCTTCGGTAGGCCTGTCGTTGTTGGCGAAGAAGGATAGAAGGACTGACAGATTGGAGAGAGACGAGAGCTTATTTTGTTAGTTAGGGGAAGCTGTTAACCTTCATGAATTAATCAATATATCTTTCTATAATCTTTCTATAAAATGCAAGAACTAGAGAGAGAGAGTAGAGAGAGAGATAGAAGAAATTTCTGTAAGATATATTTCTTATTGATTAAGTAAAGCAACAACCTTGCCTTATATAGGCAATTACAACACTAGTACTAACTAACCAATACACCAAGATTGTGACAAGTGTCACAATCATGGACCATTGAATGTATATTCTAACATCCCCCCGCAAGCTCATGCTTTGAGGAACCAAGCATGAGATTGATACAATGAGTGCAAAACAAAGGACCACTTAAACCTTTGGTCAAAATATCAGCAAACTGTTCTTAAGACGAAACAAATTACACTGTCAACTGTTTCTTGGCTACCCGTTCTCGAACAAAGTGGACATCAATTTCAATATGCTTAGTCTTCTGATGTTGTACAGGATTAAAGGACAGAGCAATAACGGACAAGTTATCACAGAAAAGAACCAGAGGTATAGTCACGGGAAGATGCAGAAATGCAAGTAGTTGCTTAATCCAATCCAGTTCTGCAGAAGTGGAAGAAAGAGCTCTATATTCTGCTTCAGTAGATGATCTAGACACGGTTTGTTGTTTCTTGGAGGACCAAGAGATGGGATTGGAACCTAAAAACACAACCAACCCCGTAGTGGACCGTCTGTCATTGGGATCTCCTGCCCAATCGGCATCACTAAAAGCCTTGAGGTGAAGATCTCCTCGAGTATAAGTAACCCCCACAGTCATAGTACCTTTTAAGTACCTGAGAATGCGTTTGACAGCAGTATAATGAGCTACCATAGGCTGCTGCATAAATTGGCATACCTGATGCACTGAAAATGCAATGTCAGGCCGGGTGAATGTAAGATACTGCAAAGTTCCCACAATACTTCTATAAGCAGCAGCATGAGCATAAGGATCACCATCATCTTTAAGGAGTCGACTATATGGAAGGCATGGTGTGTAACAGGCATTGGCTTCAAGCATGTCAATCTTTACTAACAAATCATGAATGTATTTAGTTTGGTCCATCCCAATTTGCCTCTGGAGGTTACAAAGTGTTCAATGGGCATAAAAATAAGGGCAAAGGCAAGTATCAGGGACACAAATTCTTCAATCCCAGACCTGTGTACTCAAGTCCAGCGCATGTTTCATCTCCTTTGCATCCGGTATTCTTGGTCACTCTCCTATATCTTCCGTGGGGCCTTCATCTACACCTCTGTTTCTTACCTGTCAGTTATGTAACAGTGGTGGTCACACTGCTCCATTTTGTGATGCCAAGCCTCCTGATAGGCATGGTTGTCAAATATGTGGGAAAACAAATCATTTGACTTGGTTTTGTTTCTACAATGATAAGGGACCTAATTACATTGGTTCTCTTAGATCATCATAATCATATGGGTTTCCATCTGCCCCTCCTAACCATCACATGTTGTCTCATTCTTCTAAGTATTCATATCAAGGGTTTCCACAGCAACATACACCTCAGCTACAGCAATCTCCAATGCATGCTATGCACACTATGTTCAATTCTACACCTCAAACTGCCACTCCATCCGCACCTCCACAGGTTTGGCTGACTGATTCAGGAGCAACCAATCATATGACGGCTGACATGAGCAACTTATCCCTGGCATCCCCTTATCCTACCAGTGAGACCATACAAACTGCCAATGGTGAAGGTTTACAAGTCTCACATATTGGGAATTCTATCATTCATACTCCAGCAAAACCAATCAAATTAAAGATATCTTTCTATAATCTTTATATAAAATGCAAGAACTAGAGAGAGAGAGTAGAGAGAGATAGAAGAAATTTCTGTAAGATATCTTTCTTATTGATTAAGTAAAGCAACAACCTTGCCTTATATACGCAGTTACAACACTAGTACTAACTAACTAATACACCAAGATTGTGACAAGTGTCACAATCATGGACCATTGAATGTAAATTCTAACAGAAGCACCTAGTGGAAGCAGGATGGGAAATTATTCAAGTAGAAATGATTTTGTTGACCGGCTGCTCTCGATTGCTGGCCATGATAGATTCCGGATTCTTTAAATTGGAGAGGGAGCGTCCTGCCTTTTCTGTTAGCGGTGATTCAATGTACTATGTTAAAGATCGTTTTCTCCGCTTCTATGAGTTCTCTACCCAGAAAGGCACTCAGATTATCCCTATTCGAAGGCCAACCAAGTTATAGCTAAAAATCTGAAAGATCATTGGTATCGATTGGTAATGGAGGCTTTTCGTCAGGGTAATGCAGGCATTGTAGAATATGCATATCAGAGGACATAGAATTTTGAGAGGCTATCATTTTTATATCTTGTGACTGGAAACTTGGATAAATTGTCCAAAATGTTGAAAATTGCTGAAGTCAAGAATGATGTGATGGGCCAGTTCCACAATGCTTTGTATTTGGGTGACATCAGAGAGCGTGTTAAGATCTTGGAGAATGCAGGTCATTTACCTCTTGCTTATAGCACAACTGTAATTCATGGGCTCCATGATATTGCCGAACGTTTGGCGGCTGAACTGGGAGATAATGTTCCTGTTTTACCCAAGGTGAAATCTCCTTCTCTTTTGTTACCACCAACGCCAATCATCTGCGGAGGAGATTGGCCCTTGTTGAGGGTCATGCGAGGAATATTTGAGGGTGGTCTTGATAATGTGGGCAAGAATGTTGAGGAAGATTACGAAGAGGCTGCAGATGCTGATTGAGGAAGATCATGTAATCTCTTTTTCAATAAATTAGACTTGCCTATTTGTATGGAAAAATATCCTCAAAAAATATTGCATTTATAGATTCTATAATAGTATTGACATGTATATCACTTACTTCGGAATGAAAAACTAAGAATCTATAAGCTGAACTATTAGATGCAAAACCAATAAAAACACAATCTATAGTTTTAGGCCCTAATTTTGTTCTCTTTGGCAATGGAACTTGTACTTTTGCAAGGCAACCCCACATTTTAAGCAATTTAAACGTTGGAGTTCTTCCTTTCCATAATTCATATGATGACTCCTTTCTCGTTTTAGGTGGAATTCGATTCAAAATTTTATTTGCAATAAGTAAAGCTTCACCCCACAAATTGTGTGGAAGCCAAGAACTATTCAACATAGAATTAATCATGTCTTTAAAAGTCCTATTTTTCCGTTCGGCAACACCATTTTGTTGCGGCGTATAGGGGGCTGTTGTTTGATGAATTATGCCATGTGTGGCACAAAATTCAACGAAAGCATGAGACTCATATTCTCCTCCCCTATCAGACCTTAAGACTTTAATCTTCTTGTTAAGTTGATTTTCAACTTCTGCCTTATATGTCTTACACATATCCAAGGTCTCATCTTTACTATGAAGTAAATAAACATAACAATACTTACTGAAATCATCTATAAATGTTACATAATAGTTCTTTCCACCACGAGTTGGATATGATCTAAAATCACACAAGTCACTATGAATTAAATCTAACAAATCATTGGATTTTTCATGCACTGATTTAAAGCTTTGACTTGCAAATTTCGATTCTGTACAAGTTTCACATTTAACATTATCTAGATAATCAATTTTGGGTAGCAAACCTAAATTATGCATTCTAAAAAGGGAACGGAAATTTACATGTCCTAATCTAGAATGCCATAAATTAGAAGAATCAACAATATAAGCAGAAGCATTATTTATTTCATTCATAGCATTAGCAAGTACATTGAGTTTGAATAATCCATCAGCAAGGTAGCCCTTTCCCACAAACATTCCCCCTTTAGTTAATACAAACTTATTGGACTCAAATACTAGTTTGAATCCCTTATTACTAAGGATAGGACCAGAAACAAGATTCTTCCTTATATCGGGGACATGCAGCACATCAAGAAGGGTTAATTCCTTTCCAGAAGTGAATTTCAGAACACACTTCCCTATTCCAGCCACAACAGATGCGGATGCATTTCCCATAAACAGCTGCTCGTTTCCCTCAATTTTCTGGTACGAAGAGAACATATTTCTATCACCACATACATGGCGAGTTGAACCAGTATCTATCCACCAATCAGCGTGGTCAGATACAAGGTTGATTTCATAAATCATTGCAGCCAGTGCATCCACATTGTTTTCAATCAGGTTTGCGCGGTTGTTGTTGCCTTGATTTCCAGAACCTTGATCCCTTCGATGGTGACATTCTTGAGCCCTATGGCCTTGCTTTCCACAAACCCAGCAACTTCCCTTGATTTTCTTGAAGTCTTTGCCTTTCGCACTAGGGATAAAGTGGCTTTCCTTCTTCTTAGTTTTCTGGAATTTTGGCCTTTGCTTTGATGAACTTCCTTCAACAACATTCGCCTTGGCTTCCATACTCGAAACCAGGCCCTTCTCATTCTTTCTGTTATCTTCCTCAATTCTCAGCCTTACAATGAGATCCTCAAGGGTCATCTCCTTTCGTTTGTGCTTGAGATAACTCTTGAACTCTTTCCAAGAAGGTGGCAGTTTTTCTATAATGGACGCCACTTGGAAAGACTCATTGATTACCATCCATTCAACATGAATGTCATGGATGATTTTTTGGAGATCTTCAGTTTGAGAGACAACAGACTTGGAATCCACCATTTTGTAGTCCAAAAATTTGCCCACGACAAATTTCTTTGAACCAGCATCCTCGGTTTTATATTTTTTCTCAAGTGATTCCCAAAGTTCCTTGGCTGTTTGAATGCCACATAGACATCATACAACATATCATCTAATGCATTGAGAATATAGTTTCTGCAGAGGAAATCATTATGTTTCCAGGCATCAATGGCCGTTAAAGTTTCTGCAGAAAATATATTTTCTCCATCTCCAGTAGGCTCAGTTTCACGAAGAACATTAGCCAAGTTCAGTGTTGTCAAATAAAACAGCATCTTCTGTTGCCATCTTTTGAAATCTCCGCCCTTAAATTTCTCAGGCTTCTCAGAATAAGGTTTAGTTCCTGATTGTTCCATACTGTTCGAAGATTGTTGGAGAACAATTCAGAAATAAACAAAAATAACAGGAATTCTAATATTTTATTAACCAAAATATACTTGCTATGCAAAACGTAAATTACACAGTAATACAAACTTAATATACGAATATTAATGCAACTAACTTGATTACAGAAGGTAAAGGCTAGCGTAAAAGTTATGTCCTTCGAACAGTATTTCCGTCCCACTCCTGTGCTTGTGGTTCTACAACGTCTGCTCGATCAGGATTCAACTACCTAATTCTACAACCCGCACTGGATTATAGAATTCTAGCGAATTTGCTTTGTGTGTTTACTCTCTGGAAATTTCGTACAGAAGCAAGGAGGAAGAAAAGAAGATGATTGGAATGGAACTGAGGACTCCAATTATATAGGCTCTTTCATACCTCTTCAAATACCTTTTGGATGTATCTGAAGCTATACAACTCTTTCCAAAGAGTTGTGTCTTTAATCAAAACGTTTTGAATTAATTTTAATTAAAAACTTAATTCGAAAATTAAAACTAATTGATCAGATTAATTAATATTAATTAAACTCTTTCCCAAGGCCCTTGTCTTGATTAATTAATATTAATATTATAGTATAATCATCAAGCCCAATCCACACAAATGGTGGCCCAAGCCTCAATTCTCATTCCAAGTGGTCCAACATCTAACTAATATTGTAGAGGACAAAACATATATAAAGGACATTGAGAATCTTGTTTTCTCCAATGTGGGACAAGAGTCTCAAAACTCTAACATCAGCTACACCTAATGTTAGGGGTCCTCCTGCTCTTGTATTTACATTCTCAGAGCTAGAAGAGAAGCTTAAGGCGGGTTACAAGGCCACAACCCAAGGGAAATTTGCTGATGCTTTACGTCTTCTCCTTGGTATTCTGCATACTATTCCTGTGATCGTAGTTGATTCAAGGAGAGAGGTTGATGAAGTAAAAGAATTAATTATCATTGTAAAGGAGTATGTTCTGGGTTTGAAGATGGAGATTAAGAGGAAGGAACTTAAAGGCGATCCGGTTCGCCAACAGGAGCCAACTGCTTACTTCACCCACTGCAACCTTCAGATGCCTCACTTGAGACTTGCATTACTAAATGCCATGAGTGTTTGCTATAAGGCTGGTAATCTCAACACGGCAGCTAACTTCGCCAGGCGACTTTTGGAAACCAACCCCACCATTGAAAACCATGCAAAGACTGCAAGACAAATCCTGCAAGCTGCCGAAAAGAACATGACTGATGCAACCCAGCTAAACTATGATTTCAGAAACCCATTTGTGGTTTGTGGGGCAACATATGTGCCTATTTACCGTGGACAGAAGGATGTGTCATGCCCATACTGCAGTTCTCGGTTTGTTCAGGACCAGGAAGGAAAACTCTGTACTGTTTTTTATCTTTCAGTGGTTGGATCAGATGCATCTGGTTTGCTCTGTTCTCCTACCCAGATAAGATGATCTCCTGCTACTCAAGTGGGAGCAATTTTTCCAACCTTCAAGTCCGACAACGGTTATGTTAGTTTTCTCATCTCCTTGAGCAGCTTTCTGCTAATTATATTCCAAGATGTACACTATTGAGAAACGATGGATTATCGGCTATTGAGAAGTCGATGGAATCTCGGACATCATCCTCTCGCATTAACATTTCGATTTCCACGTTTTCGTACAAGCTAGTCGCACCAATAGTTTATGCTAGTACTAGAACAACATTGGGTCTGGGTGGGTGTGGGTTGGTTTGGGTTGGTTTTGGGCCAAAACTGAAACCAAACCGACCCAGTTGGTAGGGCCAAAATTGCAAATTGAAACAGACAAATTTGGGTCTAAAATCGATTAGGTCGGTTAATTGATAGTGGCAGGTTGATTTGGATCAGTTCTCGTTTTGTGTGAAGACAAAAATATATAACAAATTCCTCTCTCAAAAGCTACAGAACGTAGCACTAATATGAGTGATTGCCCAAAAGAAAGCACAAATGAAGCAACCCAAAGAGAGCAATAAAGCAGCAACTGCTGTCTTCTCGAAAGGGAAATTTTATTTGAACCCATGTAACCTATTTTTACACCTAACTTAAATGTAAATTGTTAATTGTCTATTTTACCGTATTGCATAATTACTATTAAGTACAAAATGAAATTAATAATAAAACTCAAATTTATCAATAAATCGATTAAACCCTACCATCACTTTTTGTTTATCCTACATTCATTCTGACTAAAACCCTAAGAGGTCTTGTAGAGAAAAACAAGTTGACGTAGAACGTTTAGCGGAGGAATTTGAAGCACAGCTTGATAGGCGCAGGGTGAAGACCAATAGGTCATGAGTTACACGTTATGATTTAAATAACATTCAATATGTATAATTAATCTGGCGTTACAAGTAGAATAAATAGGCAATGTAAGTGTTGCTCTAAGTTTCATCTTTTGTATTCCAGATCAATCAATATAGTCTTTGAGAATTCTCTTACTTTTTTTTTGGTGGATTCCAGATGAATCATTAAGGGTGAACGTGAGGATCCCTCTGTTTATCTTCTTGCTGCGTTAGTTGGCATTAGAGCAGGTTTGCCTTGGCTCGATGGCAAATGACCCGACGAATGATAGGACCCATCCTGGCGGGGAACCAGTTTACTCGAGAGAGTTTGATGCTCTTGCTGCAAGCGTTGAAGAGATTCGGCAATTGCTTCTCAACATGGGAAACAACAACAACAACAACAACAACAATATACAAAATGATCGGGATAACCGACATGGTGGTGGTAGAGGCAACCGCAATGGTCATCCTCAATGAGAGGCTAGTGAATCGGATTCTGAGAAAGAGATAGAACATCCCGGGATCCCACATGCTACTAATCAGAACAACCGACAACCTATTGAAGATTACCGGAAGAAGGCCGACATCTCTTATTTTAATGGCCATCTATCCATTGAAGGATTTTTAGATTGGCTTGTGGAGGTAGAAAGATTCTTCGAGATTATGTCGGTACCGGAGGAGAAGATGGTTAAGATAACGGCTTTTTGCTTGAAGGGAAGTGCAGCTATATGGTGGGATAATTTGCAGAAGTTGCGACAGAGGCAGGCCAAACAATCGGTCAGGACATGGCGTAGGATGAAATAGTTGATGATGGACTGTTTCCTTCAAGTGGATTAATATCAGCATCTCTATCGCCTCTACCATAATTGTACCCAAGGTAGCACGGCAGTAGAGGATTATACCGACGAGTTCTTAAGGTTGGCAGAAAGAAATTCTTTGAATGAGACTCAGGGGCAGACGGTGTCAAGATATTTCAATGGATTGACGACGTCAATACAGTATAGAATCGGGTTACAAGTTTTTTGGGATGTCCATGAGGCTCAAAATATGGCTATGAAGGCACAACAATTAGAGAAAGAACTGAAAGAACGTGAACAAAATGAGAAGAAATCGAGCTATGGCAATAATAATAATTACCAGAGAAGGGCAGCAGATTCTTATGTTCCTAACAAGGAGAAGAAAAAGGTTTAGCCGGCCCAAGGAAATAATTATAAAGTATTGGAAGTAGGGTTAAAACAACTACTCAAGTGTGTAGGGTTAGGGTTAAAGCAACCACTCAAGTGCACTCAAGTAGGGTTAAAGCAACCACTCAAGTGCACTCAAGTAGTACACTCAAGTGTGTCTCCTAAGTGGTTAATGATTTGTTCTCTTTTCTTAGGAGTCCACCGGTTATGGCATAACTCAAGGAGAGTTCATCTTCTTATATTTGGCTGAACATTTGTAATGTATTTATGAAAGAAATGATATACAATCCTTGAAAAGCAATATGGTATCAGAGCAGGAAAAATAACCTGCTTCTGCTTTACTACCATCTGAACGTGTTCAATCTTCAAAATGACTGAAGACAATCCTCTTGGGTCTGATGCTGAAAGGTCATTGGTTATTTCCTCCATGAATATGCCCGAGGTGGATGTCAATCCAAATCAAAGATTAAGCTCAGTCTTGTTGAATGAGTTTAATTATTTGCCTTGGTCGAAGGCTGTATCGCTTGCCTTAGGTGGAAGGTCCAAGTTAGGATTCATAAATGGAAGCATCGAAGTTCCTGATGCTTCCTCACCAGCTTATGAATCCTGGCTTAGCAAGGATCAGTTGGTTATGTCATGGCTCCTGAATTCCATGGAACGTAAACTAGCTGAAATATTCAGTTACTCTGAATCTTCACTCCAGCTATGGGAGACTGTCAAGGAAATGTATGGTAGTCAGAACAATGCTGCATGGGTTTTCCAATTAAAGAAGGACATCTCTAACCTGCAACAAGAAGGTAAGCCCTTTGTACAACTTTTAGGTAGCATGAAAAACATGTGGAATGAGTTGGAAATATATCGCCCTCATACCACTGATGCGGCTTTGCTACAGAAGAGAGCAGAAGACAAGATATTTCAACTTCTGTCTAGTCTCGACTCAGAATATGAAGACCTACGAAGCCACATACTCATGAACACTGAACTTCCTTCCTTCACCATTATTTGTGCAACAATTCAACGTGAAGAAGTAAGGAGGAAGGTCATGAAAATTGGTACAAAGGCCAATGTATATGAAGCAAGAGCCTACCTAATCAATGAGAATAAGTACAAAGTGAAGCATCCAAACTTGAAGTGCCAACACTGCAACTATACGGGCCATGTTAAGGAGACATGTTGGATTTTACATCCAGAATTAAAACTTGATTTCATGAAGGACAACAAGGGTTCACAGAGAGTGAACCGTACTGTACATCGAGCAAATCATGCGTCTGCCTCCTCTTCCAATGTGTCTGACACAGGCAAGAACTTCACAGCTAATCCAGCTGCACTCATGAATGAGTTTGCATTGTATCTTTAAAGAAAGAAATGAGGGGCTGAAAGTGACCGAATAGACAATGTTAAAGACGGAAACCCAACAGCTTTGCTAGGCAAGTTTGCTGGTTTCTTGGCCGACACTAAACACATACCTCAAGAAGACATGCAAGGTATCATGAAAGCTTTCAAAACTGCTCTTAATATAAATATGTTGCATGATTTTTGGGTTGTAGATTCGGGTGCCACAGACCATATGACCAACCATTTGTCTAAGTTTCATAAGTTTGAAAAATTATTAAATCCTTCCCAAGTTTCAATTGCAAATGGTGAAAATGCAAAGGTTTTAGGAAAGGGAAAAATCAACTTAATATATGATGAAATTGAGTCGATGACCTTGTATGTTGGAGGTGTTTCCTCTACCAAGAATCGACCTTGATGCTTCAACAAATAGAGTTCTCAACCATGTCAACAATGAGGCATTACTCACTGAAAGGGGCAATGAAGGCCCTCACTCTGATGGTACAACGTATAAAGATGGTGACAATCAAGATGATCCTCACAGTGTAGCTCAAGATGTGAACGAGTGTGAGACAACTCACACAACAGCCCCACGACGCAATCCAATGCTTGAAAGACAACCTCCACCAAGGTTTCAAGACTTCGTCACCTACAAACCCAAACATCCAATCTCCAATTATGTGTCATACCAAAAGGTAACTCACTCTCATGCTGCATTCCTAAGTAACATTACAAGTTGTAGTGAGCCTCAGAATTTCCATGAGGCTAACAACAAAGCAGTGTGGAAAGAAGCAATGCAAGAAGAACTTAAAACTCTAGATCAACACAAAACATGGAGTATAACCACACTTCCAAAAGGAAAAAGGGCTGTGGGTTGTAAATGGATTTATAAGATCAAATCCAATTCAGATGGCTCAATTGAGAGGCATAAAGCAAGGTTGGTGGCTAGGGGATTCACTCAAACTTTGGATGTAGATTACAAAGAAACGTTTGCCCTTGTTGCGAAAATGAACTCAGTAAGGGTTCTATTGTCTATGGTTGTCAATAAGGGATGGTCCATTTACCAAATGGACGTGAAGAATGCATTCTTACATGGTGATCTCGAAGAAGAAGTCTATATGAAATTGCCACCAGGGCACCCTCAAAGCAATAAGCATGATTTAGTGTGCAAATTGCACAAATCAATTTATGGACTGAAACAATCCCCCTGAGCTTGGTATAGTAAGCTAAGCTCAGTTCTCACAAGTGTTGGTTTCAAAAGAAGCAATGCCGATTCCTCATTATTTGTTCGCATTGGAACTGTGGGCAAAATGGTTGTGTTGATTTATGTCGATGACTTAATAATTGCAGGAAATAGTGCTGAAGAGATCTTCAAACTCAAACAGTCACTCAGACAAAGGTTTCCAATTAAAGACCTTGGGGTATTGAAGTATTTCCTTGGCATAAAGATGGCAACTTCTCACAAGGGACTATTTCTAAATCAAAGAAAGTATATCCTGGATTTGCTCAATGAAGTTAACATGAGAGATGCCAAACCTACAATTACTCATCTGGATAGCAAGCTCAAACCTAGCTTGGAGGGCACGCCACTCACTGATATATGCCATTATCAGAGGCTTGTTGGTAAGTTGATCTACCTAACAATCACCAGACCTGACATCACATATTCTGTAAGTGTCGTAAGCCAATTCATGCACTCTCCTACAATTGAGCATTTGAACCTTGTTAAGAGGATATTACGCTACTTAAAAGGGTCTATGGGTCGTGGCATCATCATGAAGAAGAATGAAAACACACAACTCATGGGATATTGCGATGTTGATTGGGCGGGAAACGCAATCGACCGTAAGTCCATAACAGGTTACTGTACATTTTTTGGTGGAAATTTGGTCACATGGAAGAGCAAAAAACAAAATGTCATCGCACGCTCAAGTGCTGAAGCCGAGTATCATGCAATGGCCTCCACTGCGTGTGAGCTGATATGGCTAAAGGGCCTTCTGAGCGACTTAGGAGTGTTTACAACTCTCCCCATGTCCTTATTTTGTGACAATCAGGCAGCAATGCATATAGCATCAAACCCAGTGTTTCACGAGAGGACGAAACATATTGAAGTTGACTGTTATTATGTTCGGGAACAAGTCCAGTCGAAGGTGATTCAGACCCATTATACCAGAAGTTGTGATCAACTGGCCGACATTTTCACCAAACCCTTGGCTTCTCACCAGTTTCAACGACTTTTGTCCAAGCTTGGATCCATAAATCTTCTGGATCCAACTTGATGGGGAGTATTGGAAGTAAGGTTAAAGCAACTACTCAAGTGTGTAGGGTTAAGGTTAAAGCAATCACTCAAGTGCACTCAAGTAGGGTTAAAGCAACCACTCAAGTGTATTTATGGAAGAAATGATATACAATCCTTGAAAAGCAATATAAAGGGTAGAATTACAGAGGAGAGAACAGCCGGGACACTGACATATATCAGAATCGAAATCAGATGCCAAACCTTGGTCTGTATGCCAGGGCAATTGGTGATGTCTGCTATAAGTGTTTCCAGCATGGCCACAAGTCCAATAAATGTCCGAAGCGGAAGCAAGCGAACCTTGTAAAAGGAACCGAAGAAGCTGATAATCACGATGGAAATTATAATGATGATTATGATGGGGCTGAGTTTGCATATGAAGATAATCATGAGGTTGTGAATTTGATGATGACTCGTATTGCTATTGAAGAGGACGAAGTGCTTAACATGCATGGTGCTACAACGAGCTCTCATTTCGCCTAAACAAAAAGGGTAGAGAAATCATATATTCCGCTCCTTATGTTATGTTGACAACAAGGTGTGTACATTGATTGTGGACAATGGTAGCTGTGAGAATTTTGTGTCATAAACGCTGGTTGATTATTTAGAACTTCCGACAAAGAAGAGTACATATCCTTATATGTTGGGTTAGGTGAAGAAAAAACCGTCGGTGAAAGTGACAAAAGTATGCAAGATTCCTTTTTCTATCGGTAAACATTACAAACATGAGATTTGGTGTGATGTAAATGACATGGATGCTAGCCATGTATTACTGGGAAGGCCATGGCAATGTGATGTTGATGCTACCCACAAAGGGCGTGATAATGTGTTTATCTTTGAGTGGGGTTCTCGCAAAATTGCTCTTGCTCCTGTTAATCAATCTGGAATATTAGAAAAACCACAAGTTGGGAGTTCAAATTTTCAAGCTATCTCTAGGAATAGCCACGAGTTTGAAGACATTATCAAAGAAGTTGGATTCATGTATCCAGTTGTACTTAAGGGGCTCATGGTGACAGATGTTGCTATAAGTCACATTCCAAAAGAAGTGCAGGAAATTTTGAGAAAGTTTGAAGATTTGGTTTTTGAAGATTTACCAGAACAACTTCCTCATATGCGAGGTATTCAACATCAGATTGATTTAGTCCCTGGAGCAAGCCTTCCTAATTTACCCCATTATCGGATGAGTCCAAAAGAAAATGCAATCTTTAAGGGGAAGATTGGAGAGCTACTAAAAAAAGGATTTATTCGTGAAAGTATGAGTCCTTGTGCAATTCCCGTCTTGTTAGTGCCAAAAAAGGATAACACTTGACTTATGTGTGTTGATAGTAGAACCATTAATAAGATCATCATCAAGTATAGATTTCCAATTATGCGGTTGAAGGATATGCTGGATGTTCTTGAGGATTCTAAGGTGTTTTCGAAAATTGATTTGCACAGTGGCTATCATCAGATTAGAATTAAACCAGTAAATGAATGAAAGATAACATTTAAAAGCAAGGATGGTCTGTATGAATAGTTGGTAATGCCATTCGGATTATCAAATGCACCAAGTACTTTCATGAGACTTATGAACCAGGTTTTGCGTCCTTTTACTAGGTCATTTGTTGTTGTGAATTTTGATGATATCCTGATTTATAGTAAAACCAAAGAAAAACATTTAGTGCACTTGAGACAAGTTCTGGATGTTCTGGAAGAGAATAAACTTTATAATAATTTGAAGAAGTGAACTTTCCTTACAAATAAGTTGCCCTTTTTGGGGTATATTGTTAGCTAAGATGGAATTCATGTGGATCAAGACAAGGTACGCGCAATCAGAGAATGGCCTACTCCAAAGACCGTAAGTGAGTTGTGTAGTTTCCATGGCCTCGCTACTTTTTACAGGCACTTTGTATGAAACTTTAATACCATTACAGCTCATATTACTGAGTGTCTCAAGCAAGGGAAGTTTCAATGGGGTGAAGCACAAGACAAAGGCTTTGCGTTGATTAAAGAAAAGCTTAGCACTACACTGGTTTTAGCCCTTCCCAATTTCGAGAAGATATTTGAGGTCGAATGTGATGCAAACGGATTGGGTGTGAGAGCTTTGTTGTCTCAAGAAAAAATACTAGTGGCATTCTTCAGTGAAAAGTTGAGTGAAGCCCGTAAAAAATGGAGTACTTATGATCAAGAATTTTATACGGTTGTGCGTGCTTTGAAGCAATGGGAGCATTATCTAGTGCAACGAGAATTCATCCTTTATACTGATCATCAAGCTTTAAAGTTCATTAACAACTAGAAGAGTGTGAGTAAAATGCATGTAAGATGGGCCACTTTCCTTCAAAAATTTCCTTTTGTGAGTAAGCATAAATCTGGATCTCTCAATCATGTTGCCGATGCTTTGAGTCGGAGAGCAAACTTGTTGATTACTTTAGCACAAGAGATTGTGGGGTTTGAGTTTTTAAAGGAGTTATATGAAGCTGATTTTGATTTCAAAATAGTTTGGGTGAAGTGTGATCAAAATCAACTTCATTCAGATTACCACATTAGAAATGGGTATTTGTTTAAAGGCAACATGTTGTGCATTCCTAACTCGTCCTTACGAGAGAAGCTTATTCGAGATATTCATGGAGGCGGTTTGAGTAGACACTTAGGCAGGGACAAAACCATTGCAGGAATTGAGGAACGTTATTTTTGGCCGAAGTTGAAGAATGATGTTGGCAAAATTGTGAGAAAATGTTATGTTTGTCAGGTGTCACAGGGTCAAGCATAAAATACTGGTCTTTATATGCCTTTACCGGTTCCTACCGACATTTGACAAGATTTGTCTGTGGACTTTGTGCTGGGACTTCCTCGAACCCAAAGTGGGGTCGATTCTGTGTTTGTTGTGGTTGACAGGTTTTCTAAGATGGCACACTTTATAACTTGTAAAAAGACTTCTGACTCTACTCACATAGCCAAACTGTTTTTCAGGGAGGTTGTGTGTTTGCATGGTGTACCCAAAACTATTACATCTTATCGTGACACCAATTTTTTGAGCCACTTCTGGATTACGCTATGAAAGCTCTTTAGTATTACCTTGAAACTTAGCAATACAACGCATCCACAAACCGATGGCCAGACGAAGGTGACTAATAGAACGCTTGGCAACATGGTTCGAAGTGTTTGTGTTGATAAGTCAAAGAAGTGGGATAATGCCTTGCCTCAAGTGGAGTTTGCTTACAACAACGCTGTTCATAGTGCCACAAGAAAGTCCCCTTTCTCTTTGGTCTATACTTCAGTTCCTAACCATGTCGTTGACTTGGTCAAACTTCCCAAAACCCATGAAGCTAGCATAGGCGTTCAACATATGGCTAAAAACGTTATGGAGGTTAAAGAAGAAGTGCGAATTAAGCTGGAAAAAACCAATGCTAGGTACAATACTACTGCAGACAAGCATATGCATGCTAAAGTTTTCGATGAGGGAGATTATGTGATGGTGTATCTCAGAAATGAGTGATTCCCTGTTGGAACCTACAGCAAGCTGAAGCCACGCAAGTATGGATCGTATAAGATTTTGAAGAAGATCAATGACAATACTTATGTTGTTGACGTGCTCGCATCTATGGGAATTTCGAGCACTTTTTAATGTTGCAGATTTGTTTGAATAGCATGAAGATGAAGTGCTCTATCCTGAAGATAACTCAGGGGCGAGTTCTTCCGAAGTGGAAAAGTCTGACGTAAAACGTTTAGCGGAGGAATTTGAAGCACAACTTGATAGAAGCAGGGTGAAGACCAATAGGTCATGAGTTACACGCTATGATTTAAATAACATTCAATATTTATAATTAATCTAGTGTTACAAGTAGAATAAATAGACAATGTAAGTGTTGCTCTAAGTTTCATCTTTTGTATTCTAGATTAATCAATATAGTCTTTGAGAATTCTCTCACTTTTTTCTGGTGGATTCTAGATGAATCATTAAGGGTGAACGTGATGATCCCTCTGTTGATCTTCTTGCTGCGTCACAAGTTTTTTTATTGATGGATTGTGATTTTGAAGTTTTGAATCCTCCAACTAAAGTATGACTCAATTTATGAATATTTTGTTTGTTTGAATTTCAATTTTTTTTTTAAGTTTAGAAGATGAGTATTTGGGTTTCAATTTTTTTTTTATCAATCCCGAATGATTTGTTAAGCTTTCTGCAATTGAAAAATTCTAAGGAAAAACTTCTTACCAATGTTCTTAGATTATAAACTTCCTTGCTTGTTGATAAATATAAGGGGATAGATTGTTTGATTTGTTGCTTATGCACATCAGTAGAAAGAAAAAAGGCAAATGTCTGGGTTTGGTAGCAAAAAGAAAAAATAAAAGTAGCCATGGAAATGCTAATGGAAAGAGGGGGTGGGGCAAGAGCACCTCTTTTTTTTTTTTTTTTTTAAAAAAAATCAATTACAGATGTTATTTTATAAAGGGAATGAGTGTAAAGATAACTTAACATTTTGAATTGGGTTTGAGAGGGTAGTTTAGGTAATAAATTTGGGTTTAAAGAGAGATTTATTCTTTAATAAAAAACAATATGGATGAATAGAGTAAGTTAGATGTGAAAAGAGATTACATGAGTTTAAATAAAATTTATCTTCTCAAAATGGTGCCCCTTGCGTGTGCTTCTAAGTCCCAAAATGGAAGAGCCGATTGCTCTCTTTTCCAAATGGGAGAGCTGAATGCTCTCCTCCGAATGTGTGGCTCTCATCTCTCTCTTCTACATTTTTTTTGGTCATATATCTCCTCTGCATTTAATAATTATAAAAGGCATCAAAATGTCCTTCATAATTTCATTCATCTCTGCTTTTTAGGCACCGAAATATTACATTTACTTTTTGCTATTTGCTTTTTGAATGAAAAGAAAAAGGACACTTAAACTAATTAAGTTTTGTTTTTATGTGAAGGAAACATAATAGGGAAATTTTATTTGAATTCATCTAACTTTTTTTATACCCAATTTACTCTCTTCACCCATATTATTTTTTATTAAAGAATTAATATCTCTTTAAACCCAAATTTATTACCTAAACTATCATCTCATACCCAATTCAAAATGTTAAATTATCTTTACACCCATTCCCTTATAAAATAACATCTCTAATTGAATTTTTTTTTTCAAAGAGACGTCCTTTGCCCCTCTATAATTGCATCTGATGTATAGGACTAGCACTTCCATGGCTGTTTTTTTTCTTTCTGCTACCATAACCCATCTATGGACTTGGGATCCAAGAGATCATTCCATAGACTTGAATTTGCCAAGAGAATGTTATGCAAGCTCTAGTTCAGTTCATTTTAAATCGAGCATTTTCATGTATTTTTTAAGAAACTTTGAAGTGACATAGGGCTAGCAAATAAACAAATTGGAGTTATTTCGAATAAAAAAGGTGCAAGACATGCCACCCGCTAGTTCGTGGTTAAGGTTGAGCAATCTTTATTTGCACCAAGAATCAAGTTTTATGTATTTGCAGTACTAATCAAAAGTTCTGTATTGGTGTTTTGGGACACATACAGATGGCAGAGAAAAACAAATACAATATAATATAAAAAGTATGAAATTTAATCCAAAGAAGAAGCAAACAAATAAAATATCCATAAATCTAGTCATACCTTAGTTGGAGGATTAAAAACTTCAAAATCACCATCCATCAATAGAAAAACTTGTTTTTCTCTATCAGAGCTATTAGGGTTTTAGCCGGAATGAACGTAGGATAAATAAAGGGTGATGCTGGGGTTTAATTATAATATGTGGGTCTATTGATAAATTTGATTTTTATTATTATTTTCATTTTGTACCTAATAGTAATTATGCAATAAGTTAAAATAGACAATTAACATTTAAAATTTAAGTTGGGTGTAGAAAGAGATTAGATGGATTTAAATAAAATTTCTCAATACAATAACTCGTAAATAATTAACTATTTATATTACTACACGTATTAATTATGATTAAAAATTTAAAATTAAATATATGCGAGTCGGTTCAATTAACCACAACCTAAGAATTTTTGAAACCGCTTGTCAAACCGATTAAGATAAGTGCGGTTCGTTTTATCGACCAAAAATTGAAAACAAGAAAAAAAAAAACCAAACCAAACAGCCGCCAGTGCTGTTCGTGCAGTTCAGTCGGTTTCTTTTTAAAAAATGCCCAGCCCTCACCTCCAGCATAAGCCATTGAAGGCGGCCCGAGGTCCGCATCCCCTCTAGCTTAATTGCTACCATTTTCATGCTAGGCCTTTCCTTCCTTTTCACCCTCAAAAATCTACTTGCAAGATTAGCCACTTCTTTCAGTGACTCAATATTTCTCTTTGTGACTGTTGTCGTCTAGAATTTCAGTCAAGTGACCCTCTTCCACGGAACAAATGAAGAAGCTTGCCAGGTTTCTCTCTGCCCGAGGCCTAGGAAAAGAGAGTGCCGTTTTGCTTGTTAGTAGCTCCACAAGGACAACTCCGAAACTGTAGACGTCACTCTTTTCTGTTAGCTGGTTCGAATGAAAGTACTCAGGATCCAAGTACCCTAGCCTTGCACAAGAGTTGTTATTTGAGCTTGATCTAGAGGAATCAATCGCGAAGCTCCAAAGTCCGACACTCGCTATGTAATTGTCGTCGAATAGTATATTTGTTGTTTACACATCTCGGTGTATGATTGGCATGGAGGTGGCATGGAGGTGGAGGAGCGCAAGTAATAAGTATGCCAGTGCTCTGGCAGTTTCTGCTGCGATATTCAATCGTAACTCCCATGAAACCGATGATTCTTTGCTCTTTATGCTATGAAGATGATAAAAAAGAGTTGCCCCGGTGATGAACTCGTAAACTAGTAATGACACCGGTGTCTCTAAACAGCAACCCAATAGTTTCACCACATTTCTATGGTTGACTTGAGAAAGAACGATAACTTCATTGATAAACTGCTCACATTGGGTTGAAGCTCCGATTTTCGACTTTTTTATGGCAACCACTTCATTATCCGGTTGTATTCCTTTGTAGACTGTTCCGAAGCCTCCTTCGCCGACGACTCTGCTCTCATGATAGTTGTCTGTGCCCTTCTTAAGTACTGCTGTAAAGATTGTTGTTGTCTCCACCCTTTTCTTTGAAATACTTTTCTCTGAGTTTGATATAATTATTTTTCTTCATTCTCTGAGTTTGATGTAGTTATTTTTCAAATCTAACATCCATGCAAACACTAAATGCCAATACACAACGTCATTTAACCAGTTAAACAATTGGTATCCCCGACCAACTGCTCCGATGCACACCCTAAATTCCATGCAAATCCTTTTGAAGAAGAAATTAGTTTTTGGTGTTGGGCCACTTCTTACGTGGAAGGTTGGGATCTCCACCACCTACCGCTCTGAGACATACCCTAAATAAAAACTTCCAAATGATGACAAGCAATATATTTTTTTATACAAGCGATACTTTACTTTTAATTAAAATCTAAATTACAGCAAAGGAAATTCCAAACTCGAGTGTATAGAGAAAGTACATCCGTTCTAGCCAATGTGGCTACACTTATCTTTTGATGAAAAATAACACTATTTCACTATGGCTAGAATGATAAACAATGTTGAGTTGATTATATGAAGCAGTGAATTATCTTCCATCATCATATGGAATTAACATCTGGATCTGCATGCTGTCATACTCACTAGCTGTACCAATACTAGGACCACAATCAGCTCTAAAAGCCACAGGATAAGCATCTGAGTTAGGTGTCCCAAGTAAGTACTCAGTCTCTTCTGAAAAAATTTCAGCTTTTCCCCATGCATGCTTTTCTGTAATTCTCATTCCTTCCAGCTCCATGGCAACTTCTTTCATTGTTGGCCTGTCCTCCCCTTTTAACCTTACACATCTTTTTGCGAGATTGGCCATTGTTTTTAGTGTCTCAATGTTTCTCTCGTTGATTATGGCATCATCGAGAATTTGATTCAAGCGATCCTCCTCCATTAAGCAAACAAAGAAGCTTGCTAGGTTTCTCTCTTCCTCAGGCCTGTCAAAAGAAAGTGCTACTTTGCTTGTTAGTAGCTCAATAAGGACAACTCCAAAGCTATAGACGTCACTTTTATCTGTTAGTTGATTTGTGAGGAAGTATTCAGGGTCTAAGTATCCGAATGTTCCTTGCACTAAAGTTGCAAGTTGGGCTTGATCAAGAGGAATCAATCGTGAAGCTCCAAAGTCTGACACTTTTGCAGTGTAATTTTCATCTAGCAGTATATTGGTCGCCTTCACATCTCGGTGTATAATTTGCATGAGAGCGGAGGAGTGTAAGTATGCTAGTGCTCCAGCAGTTTCAGCTGCTATCTTGAGTCGTAATTCCAATGAAAATGGTGATCCTTTCCTCTTTTTACCATGAATGTGCTCAAAGAGAGTGCCGTGAGTGACAAACTCGTAAACTAGTAGAGGAACTTCTGACTCCAAACAACAACCCAATAACCTCACCACATTTCTATGGTTGATTTGAGAAAGAACAATCAACTCATTGACAAACTGCTCCTTCTGGGTTGGGACACCAATTTTAGACTTTTTTATGGCAACCACTTTATTGTTATCTGCTGCTAATATTCCTTTGTAAACTATTCCATAGCCTCCTTCACCAAGGATTCTACTTTCATGGTAATTGTTTGTTGCCTTCTCAAGTTCTTCTGCCGTGAAAATTTTTGTTGTCTCCACAGAGCCTCCTTGACTAGCGATTTTTTGTTGTAACAATAATCCACCATTTTCTTTAAAGTATTTTTCTTTGAGTTTGAGGAACTTTCTTCTCTGCATTCCCCAATATATCCAAGAAGATCCACTTAGTAAAAGCATGAAGCCTCCACTGGCACCTGCAAAAATGATTGCAAAATTACAAGAAATTATACAGAGCAAATCATCAATGTATTAATCTTGTTTTTGTCGTCTGGCTAGTTTTGGAACAAATTAGGTTTTGGACAAAGTGATCTTTTGTGACAAAAAATGACATATACTACACAATGAGAATATTTACTCATTTTGTACATGCATGGATCTTTCTAAGAATATATATGTAAGTATTAGTCATTCTTTGGGCAAGACAGAGTCTTATTATATTTGTTAATAAGGTGGCGATATCAGTTTTAATATCATGTCAATAACAAAGTATACATACCAATTTCGATTGGTATATTATTAACAATATTGATTTGAAAATCTATCTTCCAGATAGCACTTCTAATATATGTTTGAAAGTTTGGATCTAAAAATGGTCGAGTAAACAAAATTTGAGTGCAATTGTTCAAAGAAAAATTAGTACGTTTAGAATTTTAGACTAGAACTATATGATGTGATAGATAATAAACTAACAACCCAACAAGAGATTTGTAACTAAGTTTGCACACAAGATCCGAGTTCAACTTTTTCCTCCACCAATATCCCTTGTATATGTAAAAACACGCGCCTAAGGAAAAAGTAAAATAATTACCTAGTGAAATTATAAGCAGGAGACTGAGCTTTGCTCGACCGTTGTCCTTGATGCAACTTTTTTTATCCATATCGTCATTTTTGTACCCTTTCGGACATTCACAAGTATAATTTCCCGCTGTATTTATGCAGGTTCCAATACTGCAGGAGTCTGAAGCCTTGCACTCATCAATATCTGATAAGAAAAAGAATGAATTAAATCCATGAACAAAAGGTAAAACTAAATTCCCACTTTTGAGACTTTTTGTAAACAACTCAGTACTATAAAATGCCCAAGGGAAACAGTACATGTACCCACAGATTTGACAATCCACTGCAAATTTAGTAATTGGGTGCAATTACTGGGAAAGGGATCCTCTCTGAAATCCTTTTTACCTAAGTTAACTGAGCAAAAAATTCGGATTCTTGAAATTTGATCAAACGGGTAAAGTTATTATAACTTTTAATAGAGCTCTCTGTTTTTAACCGTTTGATCAAATTTCAATGACTCAAATTTCATGCTCAGTTGGCTTAGGTGGAAGGGATCTGGAGATGATCCCTTTCCCAATTACTGTTAGCTTGTGGGCACTATCTTCACAGAGCAACAGCATCTGTGCCTAATTGGCGGCTACTTGGCATGGCCAGCTAAGCTTCCATATGATTTTAAAGGTTATTTTGGGTTCAGTCTCCAGTTAATCTAATTGTTAGATTGAAACTTTGTTGAATTAAATATTTTGATCGAGGTTCCTAACGATTTAACTCCTGTATTTGTATATTCAATATCTCACAAATTATGAAATTTAAACAAATTCAAATAATATTTTTACAATAATAAAGTAATACTGTTCTTCACATAGTTCAACCCAAAAAAAAAAAAAAAAAAAAAATTAATGCACCCATGTAATTATTTCTATATTTTAAGAAATAACTACTGATATAATTTAAAGTATAATATAAATACATGTTATTAGCATGGGTACATTCACCACAAAAATATGGGTCCATATTAAATTAATTAATATGGTACATATTAAAATTTAAAATTATAGGTACAAATTAAAGTTAAAAATAATATTAGTACAAATTTTAAAAATGAGTACAAATAAAAAAAATATATGAAAAATACTGAAAAGATATATTTGGAAATGATTAATAAGTTTTTTTTATTTTCAAAATTGACATATGATGATATGTGAATAATTTGATATTCAAATAATGACATGGACAAAAGTCAAAAGACCTTGTCAAAAATGAAAAAATAATAATTTAATTGATAAGAATGAAAAATGAGAAATGTAAACTTAATTTATCCTTATTTTAACGTTTTGAAACCACTGTAACAGAAATTGTTCATCTAGATTATTACTGCATAGTGCCTTCTTTGTCTATTTACCACGAACAATTTTTCTTTACTAATATTATAGTCACCCCAACAAAAGTGGTAATTTTTTTTTTTTACAAGAAACGATAGTAGTATTTCCTTGATCATCACAAACAAATACAAATGTGCCAATTGGTACAATGCTTTAGTGATCAACACATTAATTTGGAGTGAATTTGCACAAATAAGTGATTAATTAAAAACCCTACACGTCTACCACAACCATAGGTGCACCAACACAAATTTGTCACAAGAACGATATATGTAACAAACCTATACCAGTCCACAGACCGATTTTTGCTGATGAGCGAGGCCACACAACATCATCGTTGGAGAATGAGACCACATAAAATCATTGCTAAAAGACGAAACCACAGAATCATCGTTTGAAGGCAAGACCACATCAAGCTGTCGCACAAAGCGGACCACATATCCCCCAAACACGGCACAAACAAAAGTGGCAATTATTTGCTGACTAATGCTTTTTACTCCTAGTAGTAGTACAGTACTTTGCAACATATAATAAGATAAAGGGATCAAAAGTGTTCTGAATCCCTCAACGCAACCCCCCAATGAGCCTAACCATACGGAAGATGATCCGCTTCAGATTCACTTTGTAAGAATCTTAGAGATCCTTACATTCTACCCTTTTATCGTACATTGTGTGGTCAGTTTTCGTTAAGTACTATTTGTGTTTAAGTTTAAATAAAAAAAAATCAAATGATTTATGACCACACGATGCACGATGAATGATTAATTAAGATGTGAGGATCTCTAGGATCCCCACAATTTGAATCCGGATGGGATCCAAATCCTAACAATACAATTTATTTGTTTAAACTATAATCAAATATGTAGACCTACCTACACACATATACGCGCGCGCGCACACACATATACGCACATACATACACACACACACATACACGCATACACACACGTACACGCATACACACATACACACGTGCATGCATACATACATACATACATACATACATACATATAATATGTTTTGATATACGCAAAATTGTTTATAATAATAATGATCAAATGGTCAAATGGTGTCTAGATTTATTTACCTTGGCAACCATCCGGGAGGTATGGGTTCCCTTCGTAACCTGGCAGGCACCGGCATATGTAGCCTGAAGACCGATTATGGCAGGAGCTATTTGCTTTGCATGCAAAAGTGCTCTCGTTTTTAGCTGAATATTACATAACTCATTCCCATTCCCAATTTCCCAATCAAGAATTGCCGGAAGCCGGGTTGTATCGTTTAGTTCTCGAAAACTTGTGCTGTTAAAGTTGAACTCGCCTTCTTGCACAAGGAACGCGTAGCTGCATGGGTTGAAGTCCCACACATCCGTATGATTGTTAAAGCTTCTCAAGGTCACAGTCTGATTTTTCAGCCCACTAGGGATTTTAGTTTGGCAACATCCAACGCCAGAGCAAGTATCCCGCTGATCGATAGCGTTGTCAAGATTGTCACATATGGACATGCACCCAGTTGTGTACTTTTGTTCATCCCGGTGACCTGTAAAAAACGCATATGTGTCGCATCCAACTGCGACGAACATGTTTTTGGTTTCGGAGATGGTGTAAGGAGGAGGAACCCAGAGCCTGGAATTGTTCCGTGCGGTCAAGTTGCCTTGAGCATCATAACAATCATTGGCTGCGAACTGTAGTATTTGGAGCTCACCGTCATAAAGAGATATGTTGGTAATTTCGATATTGCTCGTCATCAAACGTGTTGTTGGCTGTTGAGTGGAATTTTCACAAGTGATGTTAAACCGGCTTTGGAGGTAGCAACCAGAGCCTATGCCAAATGGGTATGGAATTGTGAGATTACCACAATGGTCAGGGCAGCCAGGCAGTGCCTGAGGCGGAAGGAGAGATTGAGCTGTTGTTGGAGTTGGAGTTCCTAGTAAAATTGTAACCACTACCACCATTATTAAAGAGATATGCAAAATATGCATCCTCCTATGTAACGCCATATAGTATTAACTAAAAAGGGTCGAGCAGATCGTAGCAGTAGCAGAGAAATCCAAGCAGGTGACGGATCCAAGAAATTAAGGAACTGCTAATTAAGAAGGTTGGCCTTCTGTAGGAATATATATATATATATATATATATATATATATATATATATGGAAGGGATTAAAACGCGTGGTGGCATATTTTGTGTTGGGGGAAATTGCATTCCTCATCTTGACTTTTTCTGTTGTTGTTTTAGTCCATCATTAGGCTTTGTCCGGTTTATGACTTAGTACTAAGTTTTGACCAAAAAAAAAACTTAGTACCGATTCATTAGTCAATAAACGACGGTAGTGTGCAAAGTCAAGTCAAGTTTATTTAATTATTTAAAGTTAAGTCAAGAAAGATTGCTGATGTGAATTTATTGATTATTTTCTTTCTCTGGTTTTTTATTTTATTTTGAAAGAAACTAGTTGTTGAAATACTTTTGTGAGGGTTGCATAGTCTGTGTATTTTGAGTACGGATCTCTTCTATCAAGATCATCGGATCAAGTGATTCGGATCTTTGAAATTTTATACAACGGTCTATCTATTTTGATCTTTTAAAAGTTATAATAATTTTTAACCGTTAGATGTAATTTCAAAGAGCCGAATTACTTGATCTGATGGCCTTGATGTAAGAGTTTTGAGTAAAAACAAGAAAGAACAGATAGATGGTGGAGCAAGAACTTATCAACGTTTTATTGGTTTCTAAAAAAATGAAATTGTAGATATTGTTTTCTTGTTTTCTAGAAACCTATAGAAGGTTTATAGGGTTATTGTTCTACGATCTAGCTTTTCCTTCTTGTTTTTAATCTTATTACACAGACTTACACCGCCCTCACAGTAGGAAGTTTAATAAATCATGCATATTAAAACTCGGATGGCACTGTTTATCAACAGTGTCCTGATAGATTTGTCCCTCGATTTCTTCTTGGTCTCCTGTTGCGTGGCCTCCCTTGCACAGTGAAAGGACCACTTTTTCCTCGCTGGCCACGCGTTCTTCATCGACTGCCTTTCCTGTTGGATTTCTCTGCTGTTTCATTCTCTGCCTTCCATTTTCTGCAATCGCTTTTTTTTTCCTCCTTCTCATCTACACGTGTTGGTCATCGTGGAAAGAAAAGTGGTGGAAAGCCAAGGAAAGCAGTGGAAAAGCCCATTTACTTCCGTTCGTTGATCTCAGAAGGTGCATTCGCCGTTCTCGAGTACTCTTGATGGCGTTTTCTCTCACTTTCTTGCTAAAAACGACGGAACCAATCAAAATTTATGCAAATCTTTTTCTTAGAAACACAGTGGAGATCTCTTCAGTTTTCGTTGGGAAATTTGAAAAAATAACCAAATTTTAGACCCAATATAGAGTTATAACCACTATTTTAATTTTATGATAATTATAACCAAAATTTGACGTAAAAGTACTAATATACCTTAAGTATTAGGGTTTCTCACAACAACCAAAACACAACCTTATAATGAGGAACTAATCTCTATCGCTTTTTTGTTTTCATTATTCTCTGCAGATTGTGAACTACTTCCTGCAACCTTCCGAATTTCTGTACAATGAAAGCATGAATCAAAAAGTAAAACCAGCAATATTTTTGCCGTATCCTTTCTATGCCTTTGCAAGAATTAGAGATTTTGGTGGCAAACAAAATTTGACTCCATAAGCAGCATGGAGGCAAGAATTACGAGTGGAGGACGATTTCCCTCCTCATCACATTGAGAGTTAAGCTCGAAAAAAAATGTTTCACTTCACACTAGACCTGGAGGATTTTCTGTGGTATATTTATTTGGTCTTAATTTATGTTTTACTCATTTTCCAGAAAGGCTACGCTTTCAAAGCTCCCCTTTTCACAAAATCAGTGGTACCTTACTCCCCCTTCTCTCTATATTTTAATCTTCCAAGTTCTCTAATTTTTTACATTTTTCATGGAAGTTGTTTTAATTCATGCTTTCATTCTGGTTTAAATGTTGCATATATTTAAATGTATAGTTAAAGATCGTAGACATCTGAAGGAGTTTAAATCTCCATCTATATTCAAATATGCAATATTATAAGTTGGGTTTTGGTTGTTGTGAGAAACTCTAATATTAAGGATATATTAGTACTTTTACATCAACTTTTGGTTATAATTATTATAAAATTAAAATGTTGATTATAATTCTACGTGAGGTCTAAATTTTGGTTATATTTCCAAATTTCCCGTTTTCGTTGTCATGATCTCTGGAGAAAAAAAAAGTTGATTTTTTTTTTAAGTTTTTGGTTTGTGGGTTTTTAATTTTTTGACTTTTTGTGCAGATGAAGGAAGAACCCAGAAGATATATGTTCGCTGAAGGACTTGATAAGAGCGTCCTTCATTGGATTAGAGAGGTATATGAAGAAAAATCATTACCCTCTTCCTTTTTTTGAATTAAAAAAAATAAATAAAGGAGGGTTTAATTTTAATGTTGTTTGATTTAGTCCTCAGCACCATTCGTGGTACTTGTACTCATTCACTACCCGATAAATAAAACCCATTTTTTTATTTTATGGGGATTTTGGTTTTTGATGTTTTCTCAGTGATTGATTTCTTTGGCATTTAATTTTTTTATGTTTTCTCACTGATTGAATTATGGGTTTTTAGCCGTCCCTAATTTCAGTCGACCTAGGCAGCAAAGGGAGTTTGCCCCTGTTTGCTTTTCCTTTTCTCACCAAATATCTTTGCTAGCATGATTTGCCAAACTCGCTGATCGCGTCTGCTCTGGTGGACCAGGTATGACTTCTTTCACTTTCTGTTTGTTTCTCGAGAAAATTTAGGGCTAGAAAGTGCGTAGAATTTTAATCTTTAAACTTTAAACTATCCTCTACACAGAGAAATTAAATTTTAATCCCAGTTTCTGTATTCCTCTATAATTGAAGGTCTTCGACTCCCTAAAAGGCCGATTAACACCAGTAACCACAACACCAACAATGACTAATGCAGCTTAGGTGCAATTAAACTATTAACACTATACTATGAATCGAAGAAGAAGAGAAAAGTACATGATTGCAGAGAAATGTATAGAGAGAGAGAGAGAGAGAATGAAATAATGCTTTGTATATTGCAGAATGAAATCAGATACAAGTCACAGAGAGAAATTCTCTATTTATACATGCTCTTTGCTTTCGTGGTAAGTTTCTAACAAACTAATAACCACCTTTAGCTTCCTACAATCCTAACTGTCTAACTAACAGACTCACTGATGTGGATAACAACCTTGTTGATGTGGACTGTTGATGTGGTAGGTTGCTTATGTGTATATCCATCAACATCCCCCTCAATCTCAACTAGGGATGGGCAATGGTTATGCGGGCGGATAACCGCGGTTAATTTACCCATAACCGTTTTTGCTCATACACGCATAACCGTTTACCCGTTGGGTAATTGCCTAAACGGTTATATTCATACCCATAACCGTTTATAAACGGTTAACCATACCCATAACCGCATACCCATTTAACCGTAACCGTTTAATACCCGTTTACCCATTTATCTTTTTTAACCCGTTTATCTTCCTTTTTTTTTACCATTACCATTTTTTCACCCGTCTACATGTTTTTTAACAACTTGCAAATTAAAAAAAAATTGTCATAATTTTTTTTTTTGACAATTAAGTACTGTTATAGGTACATTCATCATACATTTCCATATTTTAATTTTAAAAGTCCTTATACCATTCCAATAATTGAAATAATAGTTTACAAACGATATTTTTAACTGTTACCAATGAAGGTAAATATAATATTTGCTAAGTATTATTGGGTTACAAAAATTGTTTAGAAGACATTTCTGTCAAAGCATTTCTGTCAATTTCACAGTTACCCGCAAGGAATTTAAATTAATTTGGCTAATTCCTTGATGATGAGAATCATCATTCCTGTAGTAGTGTTATTGAGAGAATGACCGATGAATTCCTTGCTAATTTATTGGGTGCTAAGTATTATTGGATTGAGAACATGGTTTGTGTTAGTTTTACATATATAAAATAAATGGGTAAATGGTTACCCGTTTATAACCGTGGTTAATACCCATAACCGCCCATTTAAATTTCGCGGGTAAACGGTTATACCCATAACCGTTTATTTATCTAAACGGTTACCCATAACCATAACCGTTTAATTTAAATGGGCGGGTAACCGCGGTTAACCATAACCAATGGGTATTTGCCCATCCCTAATCTCAACTGGATTTCCTAGCTTGAGATTAAAAGAATGCTTGAGAAATGGACTATGAAACCCCTTAGTTAAAATATTAGCAGTTTGGTCTTCAGTTGACAAGTATTGAACTTGGAGATCTCATTTTTGAACTTTCTCCCTTACAAAATGATAATCTGTGTATAAGTGCTTAATCCTGGAGTGAAACACTGGATTTGCACTTAGAGCAATGGCAGACTTGTTGTCACAATAGATCACAGGGGAAGAATTGAATACCACAACCATATCTTTTAACAAATGTCTTATCCAAGCTATATTAGCAGCTGTATGAGCTAAGGCGTTATACCCAGCTTCTGTAGAGCTTCTTGACACAAAGTTCTGTTTCTTTGATTGCCAAGAAATTGGATTGCTTCCAATGTAAACTACATATCCAGTGACAGACCTTCTTGTATTTAAGTCTGCAGCCCAATTTGCATCACTAAATGCATTAATCCCAACTTCTGTATTAGCTGAAAATGTGATTCCATGCTGCATAGTTCCTTTTAAAAATCTTAATATCCTTTTAACTGCCCCAAAATGAACCTTAGTTGGTTTAGCCATGAATTAACACACTTTTATATAAACTGGGATCTAACGATGTATCTCCTTCAGTATGACAATATCATTTTCACACTGTTTGACAAATAAACTGGAATCTGATGTTGAAGATTTAAATCCCATTGCAAGTAAATAGCTTGTGAACTTAGAGTTCCAAGCTCTTGGAGCCTGTTTAAGCCCATAGAGAGATTTAATCAGTTTGCAGACATGTTTTAGCTTAGTTATATCCACAAAACCCTGAGGTTGTTTCATGTAGATATCTTATTGCAATTCACCATGTAGGAATGCATTTTTAATATCAAGTTGTCTCAAATCTCAATGGTTAATTGCAGCCAATGCTAAGACAATTCTAACTGTGGTATGTCTCACCACTGGACTAAAGGTTTCTAAATAATCAACACCTTGCTCCTGGGAAAAACCTTGTGCCACCAGCCTTGTTTTATACCTTGAAACAGTGCCATCTGGATTCTTTTTTATTTTGTATACCCATTTGCTGCCAATAATAGACCTATCACTAGGTGGTGGAACTAATTCCCAAGTTCCTTGAGCCCTAAGAGAGTCATACTTTTCTTGCATTGCACTTTGCCATTGTGGCATTGTAGTAGCTTTCCTAAACGTTGATGGTTCATCAGCATCACTGTTAACAACCAAAAAGGAAAAACCTCCACTAGAGTGTCTTCAGTTAATTAAAGTGACTGAAGTTCAGGCAAGGTAGCTAAATATCCCTTATAAGTCCTATGTGGTATTATACCACTCTTCAATCTAGTGACCATTGGATGAACAGAAACATTACTTGATTCACCAAGAGTAGATGATATGGAAGATGAGAAGGGTAAAATTATCTCAAGTTGTGTGTCATTATGGACATGCAACATTTTTGATACATCATGAGAGCTAGGAGTGATGGGATGAAGATCTTGAGTTGATGAAGCACCCTGTGATAGTGATGGATGTTCTGAAATAGATACTGAATCCAATGAGTTCAATTTACCAACAGAATAAGCATTATTTTTAGATAAAGACAATGACATATCATGGGCAACCTCACTATGATTGTCTCTATGAATACCTAGAGCTTCTATAACATTCTGGATAGGAACTTGAATCACAATGGGTCTCTGATTGCTACATGAGAACTGTGAATCTTTACTGAACTTGGTACTAACCAGAACTTTATAGGGAAACACTGATTCATCATGAATGACATGCCTTGATAAAATCATTTTCCTTGTTTCAATGTTGTAACATATAACTCCCTTATACCCTAGAGCATAACCAAGGAAAACACACTAAACAAACCTTGCTTGTAGCTTATTTGCATTATAAGGCCTGAGAAATGGATACACAGCTGTCCCAAACACTTTTAAATTATGAATGTCAGGGATCTTACCAAACAGCATTTGATATGGAGACTGCATTTGTAACACTTTACTTGGCATTTTATTAATAAAAAAGGTTGCATATGAACAAGCATGAAACCAGAAAGATGGAGACAAGTTTGCTTCAGAAATTAAAGTCAATGCAGTCTCTATCAAATGTCTATGTTTCCTCTCAGAAATGCCATTTTGTTAAGGAGTATATGAACATGATATTCTATGAACAATCCCCTTTGATTCCAAAAATTTGACAAACACTTTACTCATATACTCACTTCCTCCATCAGTTTGCAAACATTTAATCTTAGTGTTGAATTGATTTAATACAAACACATGGAACTTTATAAATGCAGAGACTACTTTAGATTTATTAACCAAAGGAAATATCCACAAGAACATTGAATGTTCATCAATAAAACTGATGTCATATCTATATCCTTCAATTGATATCTTTGGAGAAGACCCCCATACATCTGAATGTAATGTTTCAAACATAAAGGTAGCATTACTTTGTTTTACAGGAAAAGATTGCCTACACATTTTACTTGAAATACATGAAGTGCATATTGACTGAGAAGAATCTATACTAACTGGTACTTTTGCTGGTTTCAACATAGCTGTCAATACATCTTCAGAAGGATGACCTAGCCTCTTATGCCAAATTGCAGTCTTTATCTTCTTTCCCATAAAGCCAACTTTCACATCTTTTGTCTTCTCATTCGCAGACCAAGATCTTGAAAACATTGTCACAGGTATTGTAAAAAGATCCCCATCACTCATTCCTTGGTAGTGTATCACATTGGTTGCCTTGTCCTGTATGAAAAACACATTATCATCATATAAACTAGCAGCCATTATCATAACACAATTTCTTAACTGACAGAAGATTCACAGTGATATGTGGTACATGTAAAACATTTTACAAGAATAAGCAGTGATCTTGAGTAATGAGTTTAGTGGAACCAATATGTTTCACATCCAAACCTTGACCATTTCCAATGATTATCTTCTCATCACCGTTGTATGCAGTGACTTGATTCATATTGTTGACATTTGTTGTCATATGATGTGTAGCACCAGTATCTAGGACCCATGTATCAGTAGCAGAAAACCCATGTGGATGAGACTCATTTGGTACTTGAGAGAAACTCTGTGGACCTTGTGCAGACATGGCAGTGAGTGTTGGAGATGGTGGAGCCCCTTGATAGACATAAGTGTTCCTATGAAAACACTCCAATGCATTGTGACCTTTCTTTCCATAGATCTGACATACCAAGAGTTGATATTGATTGTTATTAGTAGTACTCCTAAAATGACAATTAGGCGTAGTGTGACCTCTTCTTGAGCATATTTGACATTCAGGAGTAATAGATGATCTATAGGTAGTATTCCCATTCCAACTCTACCAATTTGAACCATTCTTTGATCCACCAATAGATGACTGACCATTGAAACTTGACTGTGAACTCTTGGCTTGATCAGAAAAACTGCCATTTTATCCCTTATTTTTGTTGCCAAAGTAAGGTTTTGAAAGGTTATGTCTATAGGAATTCCTGTTAGAACCGAATGCCCCTCGATTCTGAGTATTGAAAGGCCTTTGATTACTGCCAGTAAAACCATATCCTCCTTGATAGCCATGTGCCCCCACATTAGAACTTTCACCTCCTTGATAACCATTTGCCCCCATGGTTGAACTTTCACCTTGATAACTACCATTTGCTTGATAGGAACCAGTGTGACCATTGCTATTATCATCACTCATATATATTGCAAACATTGAACCTGTAAGAGCTGTGACTCTGGATTTTATGGTAAGTTCATCACTGAGAAGTGTGCACGAAAGTCTTTCAAAGAGATTGGTGTTTCCCTTGCCAATATCACAGTTTTGATCATATCAAATTCCTATGGTAATCCAGTTCAAACAGTAATAACCAGATCATTTTCAGATACCCTTTCTCCAACAGAGATTAATTAATCTCTTATAGCCTTTAATTTCAATAGAAATTTGTCAATCGAATCCCTTTCTTTTTGTGCAGTATGGAACTCAGTCTTCAACTGATTAATCCTGGATATTGAGACAGAAGAAAAACGATTTTGTAAAGCACTCCATGCTTCCTGTGAGGTTTTACATCTAATAACATGCTGCATAGCATCATCAGATAAGATAACAATAAGCAAACTAAGTAAAGCCACATCCTTTTTCACCCAATTCTTATAGGCAGTAGTTATCTCTTTTTTTCACACCAGTCTCAGTATGTATCACATATTTAGGTGGACATGGATTATCTCCCGTAAAGAAATCCAACAAATCATAACCACGCAAGACTGATTGAAACTGAAAATTCCATTTAACAAAATTATCATCTTGCAACTTCACAGTAAGAATTCCCAAAAGATTTTCAATCTTCTCAGATTATGTAATATTCTCAGACATGGTGACAATTAACACAAGAATTCGACTATTCCCAACAAAGTTCAAGAAACTATCAATCAAGATTTGTATACAACTTGCAATTAAGAGCAACTCACAAAACCCTCTCTGGCAATTGGCCTTTAACAAAGAGGATATAGCAGAAAGACTTCAAGATTCAACACTCCGGCATTTGGCCTTCAAGGAGTAGAAATTATACAAACCAAGAAAAAGATGGCAATCGGCCTTTGCAAACATTCATATCTTCGAAAAACACTTCAACTAGCTATCGGCCTTGTAAAAAACAAAGAAAAGAGTAACAAAGAACTCACTGACACAAAACAACGAACAGCTAGAGGGCACAAAACTTTCTCGGCAAAAAACCCACCATTGACGAGCACCAAGAACATCAAATCTTCATCTACCTTTCGCATAAAACAGTAGTTGGTCAGAAATAGTGCAGCAGAAAACAGACGATCACCACTGGCTATGATACCATATTAACACTATACTATGAATCGAAGAAGAAGAGCAAAGTAAGACAAGATTGCAGAGAAATGTAGAGAGAGAAGAAGAGAGAGAATGAAATAATGCTTTGTATATTGCAGAATGAAATCAGATACAAGTCACAGAGAGAAGTTCTTTATTTATACATGCTCTTTGCTTTCGTAGTAAGTTTCTAACAAACTAATAACCACCTTATAGCTTCCTACAATCCTAACTGTCTGACTAACTGACTCGCTGATGTGGATAACAACCTTGATGATGTGGTACGTTGCTTATGTGTATATCAATCAACATAAACAACCATAAGTCACAAGTTTTGATTATTATTTTACTAATTTGCTATTTTTTAAATATAATCACACCATCCATGTTGATATGAACAGTCCATGATCAGGGCCGGTCCTGAGGGTAGTCCAAGTAGGCACCCGCCTAGGGCCGCCACTTTGGAAGGGCCCCCAAAAAAAATACTATATCCTGTAATTAACTTATAAATACAAAAAAAAAGTAAGAAATATCATAATTCATGGATGAAGTGGAAGAGTGCATCCGGCGAGTTGTGTGACCGCTGTATGCCACTGAAGCTCAAGGGAAAATTTTATAGGACGGTAATAAGGCCGGCGATGCTGTATGGCACAGAATGTTGGGCGGTGAAGCATCAACACGTACACAAAATGGGTGTAGCGGAGATGAGGATGCTTCGTTGGATATGTGGGCTCACAAGAAAGGATAAGATTAGGAATGAGGATATCCGAGGTAAAGTAGGAGTAGCCGAAATTGAAGGAAAGATGAGAGAAAATCGGTTACGGTGGTTTGGACATGTGCAAAGAAGGCCTACTGAAGCTCCGATTAGAAGATGCGACTATGGGACAGAGGTTCAGGGCCGAAGGGGTAGAGGAAGACCTAGGAAAACTTTGGAAGAGACTATAAGAAAAGACTTAAAGTACTTGGATCTAACGGAGGACATGACACAGGACCGAGCACAATGGCGTTCAAAGATTCATATAGCCGATCCCACTCAGTGACTTGGATTTTCCAAGTCTCCAACCGAGAAGTTTTCCTCACTCGGGAAATTAAGGGAATACTACCTCAACCTACATGCTCCACTCACAAAGCTTCAACATACAAGCTTCAACAAAAGAAAATTCAGAGAACTTAGCGAAGAAGACTTTGGTGTATTCAACACAATACGTTGAAATGAAGGAAAGCTATTTATTGATATCCCCGATAAGTCACAAATATGTACATATACATGAGTCAAAATAAACAAACAAGAGGGAGCCTTCACAAAGGTTACTTAGGAGAAGTCTCAGCAGTCGGTAGAGCCCCAGAAAGAGCAGGCACTGGAGGGGGATCATTTGGAGCCTCAGTACTGGACAGAACCCTAGAAGGAGGAGGCAGCAGAGGTTGATCATTTGGAGCTTCATTACGCGGTACAGCCCCAGAAGACGAAGGCAATAAATGCCTTTGGAACAAACCCACAAATCTCTGATGATCAAGTAAAACCTGACCAGCAGATTCCTTCATCTGGTCAAGCTTCCTCTTCATGTTTGTAGCATAGTCATGTGCGAGCCGGTGCAACTGTTTATTCTCATGCTTGAGCCCTCTAATCTCCTGTTTGAGACTCATCACTTCAGCCGCCAATGATTCAACTTGGCGGGTTCGAGCAAATAGGCGTTGGGCCATGTTAGACACAGAACCTGCACACTGAACACTGAGAGCCAGAGAATCCTTAACAGCCAACTCATCAGACCGTTTGGAAAGTAGTCTGTTATCTTTGGGAGTGAGAAGGTTCCTGGCCACTACCGCAGCGGTCATATCATTCTTCATCACGGAATCCCCAACAGTAAGAGGACCAGTAGGGAGACGAAGGATGGGCGCCATATGTTGTCTGGAAAAGGCGTGGCTGCCTCTTCAACAAGGTTCAAGTCAAAACGACGGTCGGAGGGGCCAGACATTTTCAAAGGTGTTGAAGAGAGAAGAGGTCGGACAAATCAAGATCTTAGAAGTGCAAGAATTGAGCTTCTACTGGTGGAGATTCAAGTGTGCTTTGGAACTTAATGCCAGCCTCTATAAAAATCTGCACTCGACGGAACTTCAGAAATCGAAGAGGCGTTTGCTTTCTCAAAAGCTGGGCTGCTCAGAGACCACGAGACGTTTGCTTTCTCAAAAGTTGGGCTGCTCAAAGACCACGAAGGCCGATCTCAGAAATCGAAGAGGCGCTTGCTTTCTCAAAAGCTGGGCTCCTCAGAGACCACGAGGGCCGATCTCAGAAATCGAAGAGCCACCTACTTTTCCAGCCTTGTCAGCACCTGTCAGCTTTGCGGAAATTATGGGCATTATGTCGAAGATTTCTGGTGAAGTAGAAAGCACATGAATCTTACTGTTCAATCACCCACTTCCCACACGCAACATTAGCTCATGGGTACCACAGATAACTTTGCCAAAGTTCTTTGACAAAGTTGAGACACGTGAAGCTTGCAGCTCCCACTACACCACTCTGACCAAGAAGGGTAAAAGAATAGCAAAGAAACAGCACTAACAAAGTTTAGACACATAAATTTTGAAGGTCTAGCTACCATATTATTACCCACAAGGGTAAAGGAGCAGTACCACTGCTGGATAATTGGAAAGTCCCTGTGTGTCAACCTCTGTGCTTCGTGGCATGATAGACTAGCAAACATGCCCAACCTTTTCTCACATTCGAGAAAACACTCCCAACAAGATTACTTGCTCCAAAATCGAAGAGGCACCGCCCTTCGAATCTCGAGAGCCAGACTCCCAACATGATTACTTTCTCAAAAATCGAAGAGACACCGCTCTCCGAATCTCGAGAGTCAGACCCCTAGCAGGATTGTTTTCTCAAAAATCGAAAAGGCATCGTTCTCCGAATCTCGAGAGCCAGATCTCCGACAGGATTTCTTGTTCGAAAATCGAAGAGGCACCACTTTCCCAACTTCAAGAGCCGGATCTCCTTGGATAAAGCTTGTCTGTAATCTTTACACGCAACATCAGCTTTCCAGATACCACAGACCACTTTTTCAAAGTGCTTTGACAAAGTTAAAACATGTGAAGCTGGCAGCTCCCACTACCGTGTTATGACCAAGCAGGGTAAAGGAATAACATTACTACTTGTTGTTAGGGAGACTCCTATATATGTTGACCTCTATCCCCAACAGACAGGCAGACCTGCAAAAATGCTCAACCCTTCCTCATATCTGAGAGGGCACTCTCAAAGAAGCCTTTCGAAATATTCAGCTTTCTTTCCCCCCGATAATACCTCTGCAAACAAGCTATACTAGAGCAAGAATATCTCATATCATCAGGGTTAAAAGCAAGAGTATCCCATATCATGTTTTTTTCCCTGTCTTTTCCTTTGACCTTGTTCTTACCTGCAAGACAAGGAGAAAGAGAGCAATTAGTCAGCACTTGGAATCAAGCTTCCAGTCAGGAACTGACTGCCTGGAACCCCTTACTTGATTACTTACCTGGCATTTCTCTCGAGTACTCATCTTCAACATCTTATGCTTCCAGAGAAGATACCGCATTTGCCTGAGGAACATATAGGGAAAGTGAGAAGGATACAAGGAAGCATGTGGAGACAAGCGTAATAGCACACGTGCCGATACATCCACTACTCTGTCAAAAGCAAAAGTATCCCATATCAGTAGGGTCGAACGTACTATAGATTTGATGGACTTGTTTTGACCCTCAAATTCTTCAGTCGACCTTATACTCTGGAGGAAACCAGAAAACCCTCCAGCCCAGTTCAAGAATAAGCCTGTGGAAAGTTACTTCTTCAAAAGCAAAAGTATCCCATATCATCTCTTCTTATTTTTCTTCTCTTTATCCTTCATGCTGCCTGCAAGATAGGGAGAATGTGAACAATCAGCCGAAACTCGAAATCAAAGTTCTGATCTGGGACTGATTGCTTGGAGCTCTGATTGCTTACCTTGTCTGTCACCTCTTTCAGCAGATCCCCTAGCTCAGCGACTTGGAGGACTCCTACTACATGGTTTGTATCGCGCTTGACCAAGCCTGAAACTACAAGTAAGCTTCAAGTGAAATTGATACATTACCTTGTGCATCTCCACCAGTTAAAGATACCACCCCTGGATGGAGGAAGAGTACTTCCAGAGAAGATGCCACATCTACCTACGAGACAGATAAGGCAAGTCAAGACGATACCACACTCCAGAACTTAGAAGTTTCGTGATTACGAGATCATTCTCCCACAATATTTCCTAATGTCATTTGTACTAAATCATTCACTTGTACTCACTAAAAGAGAGCTTGAACCTATGTACTTGTGTAAACCCTTCACAATTAATGAGAACTCCTCTATTTCGTGGACGTAGCCAATATGGGTGAACCACGTACATCTGGTGTTTGCTTTCCTATCTCTATCCATTTATATACTTATCCACACTAATGACCGGAGCAATCTAGCGACGATCACAAAAAGCGACTGTTTTCGCTACCTAGGATCTATCTTGCAAGAGAACGGAGAATTAGATAGAGATCTCAACCATAGAATACAAGCTGGATGGATGAAGTGTAAGAGTGCATCCGGCGTGTTGTGTGATCGTCGTAGGTCACTTAAGCTCAAGGGAAAATTTTATAGGACGGCAATAAGGCCAGCGATGTTATATGGCACAGAATGTTGGGCGGTGAAGCATCAACACGTACACAAAATGGGTGTAGCGGAGATAAGGATGCTTCGTGGGATGCTTCGTAGGATGTGTGGGCACACGAGAAAGGAGAAGATTGTGAATGAGGATATCCGAGGTAAAGTAGGAGTAGCCGAAGTTGAAGGAAAGATGAGAGAAAATCGGTTATGGTGGTTTGGACATGTGCAAAGAAGGCCTACTGACGCTCCGGTTCGAAGATGTGACTACGGAACAGAGGTTCGGGGCCGAAGGGGTAGAGGAAGACCTAGGAAAACTTTGGAAGAGACCCTAAAAAAAGACTTAAAGTACTTGGATCTAACGGAGGACATGACACAAAACCGAGCGCAATGGTGTTCTAGGATTCATATAGCCGACCCCACTTAGTGGGAAAAGGCTTTGTTGTTGTTGTTGTTGTTGAGTTTGAAACAAGAAGCTGCCTTTTAGTCACTAGATTTTTCTTGTTTTTCAAATTTACTGCCAATATATATGTCCAACTACCAATCCATCTGTCCAAATGCATATAAAGTTATAAAACTCAAGTCTCTTTGCAATCTTTTTTCTTTCAACTTCTCATTTTCTCCATTTCTATCGAATGTTTAAACCAACTTCCCATTCTCTCAATTTCTATTGAATGTTTAAACCATCATATGGTCTTAAAGATTGTACTTTAAGGTAATCAAAACTTTGAATTTATATTTTTCTTTTCAATAACTTTTTATTCAATGGATTATTTTAATATTCAATTCGTTAGTGTGATGTTGATTTTAGAAGAAAAAAAAAACACGAGAAACAATTGGTGTTGAATTTATTATACTTGTCAATCAAGTTTTATTGTTCTTCACTCTCAATCTTAGACACTTCACTGCAAACATTTAGTACATTTGTGTCTAAAAACATGAATCGTGTAATGTTTAAATAATATTTGTATATTTATCTTCTTTTGATATTAATTTTTAAATAATATTTGATGTGAAAATAAAACTTTTTATGTATTTAGCGAATTTTTTTTAATACAAATCAATATATAAAGAATCGGAGATCAAAGAATTTTAGGACCCCACTTCGAAGGCTCGCCTAGGGCCCATAAATTCTCAGGGCCGGCCCTGTCCATGATGTGTTTAATGTGTTGAAAGATGTGAAAAAAAATGGAAAAATTGGGGTGACTTTGTTGTGTTTTGGTTTAATCGTTTGGGGGATGTGCATGGATTACTTCAAAATTGAAATTGAATGGTAGTTTATTGGTATAAATTACATTACTCTCAATAATTTTTCTGTTGTTTTTTACAATGCCTTTTTTTTGGTTGTTGCTTAGCTTAGATAAAGATTGAGGCTTTGAGTATAGAGTGAGCTTAATTATTGTTCAGTGTTTATTCTGTTTGGTGCATTTATGGTCTTTGTGGCTAACGGAATCGCTTCTGAAGTCGCATGTGAGGATTGTAAGGTTTTTTCGTTTCTCTGGTATTGATTCATCGAGTTTGCATGTGGCTGAAAATGGTGTTTCAGTTGCGAGGAACAACACATTTACAAAGTATATTCAAGAATGCGTGGTCGGTTGTTTATGATGTTATGATTTTGTTATCAATTTAAAAAATGTGGTTTGTATTTTTTAGTATTATTTTGGCATTTTGGTGCAATGGGTTTTTTTTTGTACCTAATTGCATACCTTTCGTTTGCTCATGATTCAGTAGTTGACTAAGTATCCATGTTTATACATACGTTAATCTTTTTTTTGGCAACATGTTCATTTGGCTAAAATTTTGTGATTAGTTTTCTTCCCTGAAAATTTTCCAATATGTTTAATTCTATTTAATTATGTATTATTTCTTTGTTCAACATAGATTTGTTGGTGAGGCATTTCGAGTGTTTATCAGTTATGTTTGTACCCTACTTGACCAGCCCCGAAACTACTAAGCACCGTCAACATTATACCGCCAAGGACCCACAAGAGTCTCCCTCCAACCAGGAGGTCAATCACAACGCGACACATGTCAACATCAGAGGCCAATCATAACGCGACACGTGTCGACATCAGAGGCCAATCATAGCATGACACGTGTCAATGTCAGAATGAAACTAGAAAATCTCTTCTATAAATAGAGATCATTCTCCCACAATATTCCCTAATGTCATTTGTATTAAATCATTCACTAGTACTCACAAAATGAGAGCTTGAACTTATGTATTTGTGTAAACCCTTCACAACTAATGAGAACTCCTCTACTCCGTGGACGTAGCCATTTTGGGTGAACCATGTACATCTTGTGTTTGCTTCCCTGTCTCTATCCATTTACATACTTATCCACACCAGTGTCCGGAGCAATCTAGCGAAGGTCACAAACTTAACACTTTCTGTTGTACCAAAATCCTCGCTGATTTTGTGCATCAACAAGTTATTTACTAAAGGTGGTTTTATTGGAACTATTTGAACTTCTTGGGATGCCTGTCTTAAAAGCAAATGGATAGGGTGTAGCACTGTGTATGCAGTTAAATGACGATGTTGTATCTCATATGCACGAAATGATTTCATCAATTGTGTTGTATCTACTATATATGCTAAATATATTGCTAGCTAATCTTATTGTTATTAACTCTTCCTTCTACCTTTCGATTTTTGTTATGATGTGCATGCTATTGAATTTGGGAGAAAGCTTGCATGCAAACTCTTTTTTGCATAATGTTCTTGAGTGAGTCCCTTGAACTTTGCCTTGAAGTTTCTTTATATTCTCATTCACTTTGTTTTATTGCTAGGAAATTCTGAGTGGAAAGAAGTTCAAAGAAAAATACTCTAAGCAAAATGACATTTGATCTACAAATGGTTGGACTGACATATTTCTTAAACAATGAAGGTGTGAAATATAAGTGGACAATTACAATTATTGTTTTCATGTCAAACCAACTTGTGTCACATATATTATGCCATTGCTGACATATTTTCTTCAGTTGTTTTCAACAATGCTTTTATGTTGCACCAGGAAAAATCTATTTGAGGATGGTAACCACATGTATTGGTTCTCGGATGATGATCCAATTGTATCTTTCAGAATAGGAAGGGATACCGAGTTGAGTTCATCTATTAGAGTAGGTCGGGTTAATTATGCTTTAGTAGATGCTTTCTTTGACGTAATGTCAATTAATTGACGTTTATCCTAGTGTGCATGTGCAGATGTTTTTTATTTTTTCAACTGATGCTTTAGTAGTTTCTATTATCTACTTTTTGGGGTATAAATCGTATCTATAATTTCAAAATACATGTTAGAGTAATTTTTTTTCCCTTTCTCTTCACTGTAATCCCGGCGAAAAGCAGTTGCAGACTTGCAGCAGATGCACTATGCACGTAAGTAAAACATTTTACTATCATGTCTTTCTTGGTTAGTAATTCTGGTATAGCTGATTGATGTGAATGTCAATTGTGTGGTTTTTGTTCCTGGCTTTATGCTTAGTGCAGTGTATTTTCTATATATACAATTTTCTCCTTCAGTTTCTATTGTTTTTTGTTTTTTTTTTCCGAGTTATGTATACTATTGATGTTTTTATTGTAGCTTGAGAAGCTGAGCGATATGGAGTGCCAACTTGAGTCACATCTGAAGTTCATTACAGAGGCCTGGCTATAGTTACACCACAAATTACCACACTTTTCTACCAAGAGTATTGCCTTTTTTTTTTTAAAATTAAATTCTCTATCTCCAGATAGTTGAATGTAGGCGAGTACTAAAATTGACATACGTGTTGTGCTAGGATAGCACCAAACCCGTTGGAACCAACTCAAGCTAACCCACAGGAAATTTATCAAATGAAAATGCAAGAACAAAATATAAAAGACACCAAGATTTTAACGAGGTTCCTCAACAGTCAGTGTAACTGGAGTACGTCCTCGGAGCAGTAGGAGCTCACCCAATAATCCACTATCAACCAAATGGGAGTTTACAAAGTGTTGGCAATCTCACAACCCAAAACTCCAATACAACCAATAGCTTTCACACACCAAAGAAACAAATAGAGAAAGAAATATAGTGATTAATTTCTTCTCTATACAAAGCTCAAAGCTATTACAACAACAACTGCCTTGGTGAGTGATTACTAACCAAAGAGAAGAGCACCTTCTTCTTCTTTTCTGCTCTCAGTTTTCTGCTCACTCCAGCTCACTTTGCTCTCTCAAAGATAGGCTACTCAAACAGAAAATGGTGCACTCTACCTCTCTCTTGCTTCCGTATGCATACATTCATCCATTCTAAACACCCAATAAACAAAACCAAAGTAAAGACATAATGATTACTTTACAAACATCATCATGACGTCTCCTCATCATGATGTTCCCTCATCATTTTGTCTTTCACCTTTTTTTTTCTTTTGGTTTGTTTATTAGGAAAGGTGATGGCCACTTGGCCACAATTCAACAATATCCACCTTGGCCAAGTTCCCAAAACGCCATGATAAGCCAACCAACACAATTGACCCAAAAAATCACTCCCAAACACTAGCAAGAGAACAATTCATGCCGAGCCAAATGCTCCAAAACTCATACTGCTCAATGTCTTCTTTATATAGGCATAATGTGAGCCAAGTTCAAGCAATGAACAAACTTGGCTACACCAACAACCTTAGTCAACATATCAGCGGGATTGTCTTTAGTTGGAATCTTCTGGAGAATGATTTCTCCTTCACCAACGATTTCACGAACAAAGTGATAGCGCACATCTATGTGCTTGGTCCTCGCATGATGAACCTGATACTTAGCCAAATAAATGGCACTCTGACTATCACAATGTACCTCCACCTGCTTCTGATCAACCCCCAAATCTCTAATCAGCCCATGTATCCAAATGGCCTCCTTTATAGCTTCAGCAACTGCCATATATTCAGCATCTGTAGTAGACAAGGCAACAGACGACTGCAAAATGGACCTCCAACAAACTGGTCATTTAGCCATAGTAAACACATAGCCTGTAGTAGACTTCCTTCCATCCAGATCACCTGCATAATCTGAATCAACATAACCAACTGCAAAATGACCAATACCAGAGTCATCCCTCTCAAAGCATAAACCAACATCTCGAGTACCATGGAGATACCTCAATATCCACTTAGCTGCTTGCCAATGCTCTTTACCTGGATTATGCATATATCGACTCACCATGCCAACTGCATGAGCAATATCCGGTCTAGAGCATACCATTGCATACATCAAACTACCAACCAAATTTGCATATGGTATATTTTTCATTTGCAGCTTCTCTTTATCAATTTTAGGACATTGTAGAGAACTCAATTTAAAATGAGAAGCCAAAGGGGTACTAACCGGTTTGGTTGAATCATGAACTCCAAACTTCTGAATCAATTTCTCAAGGTATTGTCTTTGATTCAAACTGACCAAACCCTTCTCTCTATCTCTAGTGATCTCCATGCCAAGGATCTTCTTTGCTTCACCAAGATCCTTCATCTCAAACTCATTCTTCATTTGTTTCTTCAATTTCTCAATCTCTTCAACATTCTTTGAGGCAATCAACGTATCATCAACATATATCAATAAATAAATGAAAGACCCATCTTGCAACTTCTTGAAGTACACACAATGATCATATTGACTTCTAGAATAATTTTGGCCTCTCATAAATTTATCAAACCTCAAATACCATTGCCTTGGAAATTGCTTCAAGCCATAAAGTGATTTCTTCAATTTGCAAAACAAATTTTCCTTCCCTTTCACTATATACCCATCCGGTTGACACATATAGATCTCTTCATTCAAATCACCATGTAGGAAAACCGTATTCACATCGAGTTGCACAAGCTCAAGATCATATTGTGCAACAAGAGCTAACATAATACGAATTGAGGAGTGCTTCACAACCGGAGAAAATATTTCATTGTAGTCAATGCCCTCCTTTTGTGCATACCCTTTAGCAACTAATCTTGCTTTAAATCTCACATTGCTTTTCTCATCAGCATCTTCCTTCTTGGCATACACCCATTTGCAACCGATAGCTTTCTTGCCCTTAGGCAATTTAGCTAATTCCCAAGTCTTGTTCTTCAAGAGAGAATTCATCTCATCACCCATGGCATTGCACCACCTATTCTTCTCCTCACTCTCAATAGCTTTCTCAAAATTGGATGGAATCTCTTCAGTGATAATAGGAAGAGCAAAAGCAACATAATCACTATACCGAGCTGGCTTGGTAATTTGTCTCTTTCCTCTGTTCTTGGCAATAGACTCTTGAGGTGAAACTTGCTCTTCAACATGAATAGAATCTTCAAGTTCAACTTCTTCAACATCCTTATGGTCTCCAACTTCTTCACTTGTAATGGCTTCGACATCAGCGGAAATAGGATTTGAAGTACCAGAGGCAACTTTCTCAAGTTCCACCTGTTGGACATCTTTCACATTCTTCTCAGAGACTTTGTACATACTTTCTTCATCAAATGTCACATCTCTGCTGATTACAAGTTTTTTCATTTCTGGGCACCACAACCTGTAACCTTTGACACCACTACTAAAACCAAGAAAGATAGCCTTTTTGGCTCTAGGATCAAGTTTATTTTCAGTCACATGAAAATAAGCAGGTGAACCAAAAATACGGATATAGTCATAATCAGAAGAAGGTTTTCCAGTCCATACCTCCATTGGTGTCTTACCCTGAACAGCAGCTGAGGGTAAACGGTTGGTGATGTGACATGCATAATTAACTGCTTTTGCCCAAAATGACTTGCTTAAACCCGACTAAGACAACATACATCTAACCTTCTCAAGCAAGGTTTGATTCAATCTTTCTGCAACTCCATTTTGTTGTGGAGTTCCCCAAACACTAAAATGTCTTACAATCCCTTCTTTGCAAACTTTCAAGAAAGGGTCGGATGTGTATTCACCACCATTATCCGATCTCAAAATCTTAATCTTTCTCCCAGTCTGGTTCTCAACCATTTTCTTCCAACCCAAGAAAATGCTTAATACCTCACTCTTGTGCTTCATAGTGTAGACCCAAGACCTTCTTGAATAATCATCAGCAAAGGTCACGAACCAATGTCTACCACTCAAAGAGGGAGTCTTTGTAGGACCCCAAACATCTGAATGCACATAATCAAGAATGTCATTCGTCTGATGTACAGCAGTACCAAACTTCACTCTAGTTTGCTTCCCCAAGACACAATGCTCGCAAAAATCAAGCTTACAAGTCGTGGCACCTTTTAGAAGACATTGTTTCACAAGCCCTTGTAGAGCTTTCTCACCGGCATGGCCTAATCTCATATGCCACAATCTAGTAGTATCTGAATCAGATGTGCCCATATTTTCAGAGACTACAGATGCTTCACCTGTCACAGTGCTTCCCTGCAATAAATACAAATGGCCACATCGAGGAGCTTCCATCACAATAAGTGCACCATAAGTAACTTTCAATGTCTGTCCATCTGAATGAAACCTGAAGCCCTTGGATTCCAAAGTACCCAAAGAAATAAGATTTTTCTTCAAATTCGGTACATACCAAACACCTGTCAACTCTTTAACCATGCCATCATGCAACTTCAAACGAACTGTACCAATCCCTTTTGTTGTGCAAGGATTGTCATCTCCCATGAACACAACGCCACCATCAAACTCTTTCAAGCTTGAAAACCAATCCTTGTGAGGAGTCATATGATGAGTACAAGCCGTATCCAACACCCACTTAGTAGCACAATCAAATGATGAGGAAGTGGTTAAAGCAAAATCAGAAAAAATCTGTTTCAACCTCATCAACATTAGCTTCAGAATTTTCTTTACCTTTGGTCTTCAATGTAGGACAATCTTTCTTCCAATGGCCCTTATTACGACAAAAGGCACATTCATCCATTTCCAAAGGTTTTCTACCTTTAGAGTTTCCTCTAAGTCGAGACTGTGATTTTTTCCTACTAGAAGATGATATTCTCTCTGATGATCTACCTCTAACAAATAAAGCTTCAGAGGTACTATCATGATTTTTATCTCTATGCCTCATTTCATAATTCATCAAGGCATTTGACACATCTTCAAATTTCACAGTTTCTTTACCATGCATAATAGTGGTAACAAAATGCTCATAAGAGTCCGGCAAGGAATTCAACAATATTAAGGCCTTATCTTCATCCTTAATATCCTCATCTAAATTTAATAAGTCGGTAATCAACTTATTAAATGCATCAGGTGTCTAATCATTTTTGTACCTTCTTTGTATTGGAAGCGGTAGAGCTTTTTCTTCAAGTGTAGCCAATTCTCTGCACTCTTTGTCATATACTTGTCTTCCAATTTTTGCCACAACACACTTGCTAATGTCTCCCGCATCACAAAATACTTCTGAGTTTTTGCAAGGCACAACTGAATTGAAGAGCAAGCCCACAAATTTAATTTCTCCCATTCCGGCTTCGACATAGCTTCCGGCTTCTCTCCCAAAGCGACAAGTAGATCTTGTTGAGCCAACACATCTTTGACCTCACATTGCCACATCCCGAAGTTGTTTGTGCCATCAAACGTTTCCACTTCGAATTTTGCATTTTGCACCATAGTTCTTGCAAACCCAGAGCTGCTTCCAAAAGGATTTTCATCTTGCCCGTCTGACATCTTTGGCAACTAGACAGTACCCAAGAGCAACCAATACTCTGATACCAATTGTTGTGCTAGGATAGCACCAAACCCGTTGGAACCAACTCAAGCTAACCCATAGAAATTTTATCAAATGAAAATGCAAGAACAAAATATAAAAGACACCAAGATTTTAACGAGGTTCCTCAACAGTCAGTGTAACTGGAGTACGTCCTCGGAGCAGTAGGAGCTCACCCAATAATCCACTATCAACCAAATGGGAGTTTACAAAGTGTTGGCAATCTCACAACCCAAAACTCCAATACAACCAATAGCTTTCACACACCAAAGAAACAAATAGAGAAAGAAATATAGTGATTAATTTCTTCTCTATACAAAGCTCAAAGCTATTACAACAACAACTGCCTTGGTGAGTGATTACTAACCAAAGAGAAGAGCACCTTCTTCTTCTTTTCTGCTCTCAGTTTTCTGCTCTCTGCAGCTCACTTTGCTCTCTCAAAGATAGGCTACTCAAACAGAAAATGGTGCACTCTACCTCTCTCTTGCTTCCGTATGCACACATTCATCCATTCTAAACACCCAATAAACAAAACCAAAGTAAAGACATAATGATTACTTTACAAACATCATCATGACGTCTCCTCATCATGATGTTCCCTCATCATTTTGTCTTTCACCTTTTTTTTTTCTTTTGGTTTGTTTATTAGGAAAGGTGATGGCCACTTGGCCACAATTCAACAATATGCTGATGGATGTTATGTGGTGGAGCATGAACATGCCAATTTGTTTTGAGTACTTGCAGGGTATGTCATTTTCTCAAGCTCAAAGAGAGACAATGCATCATATTGCTTTGTCCTAGTTTACTTCTGTTTCTGCAGGTGAAGCTGAGTTTGGGTTGGAACGACTTCATCAATGTGCAGAAAATGAGCTACAAGTTTACCTCAATGATAAGGACATCAAAAGATTTCAATGAGTTTCGCACAAAACTTGTTGGATTGACCAGGTTATATTCCACTAAAGATATTACACTACTTTTCTGATTGGATTAGTTGACTCGGGTTACAATGATATAGCTTTTCAGTTTATTCATACTAAGATTAGTTTTGCTAAGTGGGAATGCCATGCTTGAAATTTTATAGAAATGATGAATGGGCCAATCTGAAATACCAAATTTCAGCTGATGAACTCACTCTTATATGACTGTTACTGCATATACTCCTTTTTTATTTAGTTGGGTTTTATTTTGGTTTCGCAAAGAACTGAATTTTATCTTATCTATAGCTCTACACGCATGTAGTTTTTCTCTTTTTTGGTCTCAAGTATTTGGTTGGTTTTATTTAACAATCTTTTGGAATATAGAGAATCTTTGCACCAATGTCTTATTCCTGGATTTCCTGATGTTTGGCATTGAGATGTTAAGCAAAGGTAGACATGGGAACCGCAGATTGCTCGAAACTATCTCAAAGAAGTGGAGAGATTTGTTACGTAGCTCCAAACTATGCCAATTATGAAGCTCTAGAAAAATGGTGCGGAAATTGGCTGTTTGTCATTGACGAGGTATAATCCAATAGCTAATAAGTATGCTCCTATATTCGACACTTCAAATATGTCTAGAACTGATGTTATTATTTACTATTTTCATTTTTATAGAAGGAAAGGTTTTTCGTTCTTCATTTCTTGCTAAATCATCTTGGGTTGTGCAAACTATTCATTATAGGGGATCCCTTCATACATATAGTTAATTCTTGCTAAGATTTTTGCAAACTGTTTTTGTTATGTCGAAGTTGAAACCTTTTTTTTGGGGTTGGGTTTGTAAATAGATTTCAGATGTATGTAAATAGAATATATACACATTATAACCTTCTATATATTTTTATACGATTTTAAAACCCGCAGCACCGCGTGGGCACTTTTGCTAGTCCTTTCTAAACAAAAACAACAAAGCCTTATCATACTAAGTGGGATCAAATATATGAATCTTAAAACGTCATTGCGCTCAGTTTTGTGTCATGTATTCTGTTAGATTTAGGTAGTAGAAATCTTTTCATAGAATCTTTGTCCAAGTCTTCTTAGGTCTTCCTCTATCCCTTGGGCCCTGAGCCTCTGTCTTGTAATCGCAACTTCTTATCGGAGCGTCGTAGGTTTTCATTTCACATGTCCAAACCATCTTAACTGATTTTCTCTCATCTTACTTTCAACTTTAGCTATTCCTAATTTACCTCAGATATCCTCATTCTTAATCTTGTCATTTATCGTGTGCCTATACATCCAACGAACCTTTCTAAAGATTAAAAAATAAATAAAAATCAACTATAAATTTGAAACAAACCAAAAACCCATGATTAACGTGAACTAATGGGATTTGCCAAAAAAATATGAAGTAAGGGAAAACTTTGACCTTCACTAAATTAATATTTTATCTAACAATATAAAATTTGCAAGGAACACCGTCGCATCATCTGAATGTGAGATCTTCCCAAATTATTAAGTAAAAGCATTCTCACCCTTGGTCGTTTCATCCGAATTGGTCATTTTAATAGATTATTTCAGTAAAAATTTGTCTAAATCGGAAGTTATTTATCTATTTGATTGTTATTGTGAACATTTCATTTTGTTTTTAGCAACACTATGCTTGTCTAGTTTTACTGTCAAAATTTTTTTTCAATAGAACAATAATGTCAAATTTACTCCAATATTATTATCATGGAAAGACATTATTGTGAATATATTGATAAAATAAAAATCTTAAGGTATATTAAGTTAGGGAAGCAAAAAATCCAACCATCACTATCAAAAAACCATTAGAAACAACAATAAATGAAAATGGTAGAGCTGGAAACATGATCGACCACTCATAACTAAGCATAAGAAAATCATTACAACAACTCCTAAGAGAAGGCTGAAGTTCGGAAGCCTCTAAAGATCATGAACAATAGGTCCCGCACACGGAGGACAAGAATACCACCAATTAATCCCAACATTATCTACACAAAAGTTGGCTAAACAATTAGCCAACTAAATAGATCTATTGAAAAGATATGCACTGTCAAAGCAGAATCACACTCAATCCAAAAAATGAACACATATTAAGGATAAATTTTTGTAAGAATGATTTATGAATGAGAATCTAAGAAATGAACGATTTTGGTCATGAAAAAATATTGTGAAATGAGACCAAAGATGTGGTTAACGCGGTATCGAGTACTACTAGCTGGTTGCGATTGAATGCACACCTTCTCAAAACAGGAGCGACACAAAATTTTATGCAGCAAAAACGAAAATATCCAAATTACAGCACA